>NW_007255948.1:699393-752808 GCF_000164805.1 Carlito syrichta | reverse complement strand
GTGTGTGTTTTGAGTTGGAGTCTCACTCTGTTGCCCACACTGGAGTGCAGTGGCACGTTCCCGTCACCGTAGCCGCGACCTGCTGGGCTCTGGCGATCCTTCCGCCTCAGCCTTCCAAGTTGCTGGAACTACAGGCACGCGCTACCATGCCTGGCTAATTTTTGGGTTTATTGTAGAGATGAGGTCTTGCCAAGTTGCCCAGGTGGGTCTCAAACCCACGGGCTCAGGCAATCCACTCACCTCAGCCTCCTAAAGCGCTGGGATTACAGGCTGAGCCACCGAGCCCGGCCGTGTGTGTTTTTTTTTTTAAAGAGATGGTGTCTGTTTTGTTGCCCAGTCCAGAGTGCAGTGCCTATTCACAGGTGTGAACCCCTATTGATCAGCACACCAGCACGGGAGTTTTGACCTGGGCCAGCTCACACCTTCTTCGGCAACCTGGTGACTCTCCCCCTACTCCTGAGAAGTCACCATATTGATATTGAGCTTCATGTGGACACCCGATCAGCATGGCACACTTCAGCATTGAACTCTTGTGCTAAAGTGATCCTCCCACCTCAGCCTTCTGAGTAGCTGGGTTGGTGGGCATGCACACTTGTCCAGTGGTTTCGGTTTTGTTTTAGAGACAGTATCTTACTCCGTTACACAGGCTGGAGTACACTAGTGTGACCATAGCTCACAGTAGCCTTGAACTCCTGGGCTCAGGCGATGCTTCCACTTCAGCTTCCCGAGTAGCTGGAACTATAGGTGTGCAATACCACTCCCAGCTAATATTCTGAATATTTTGTAGAGATATTTACTGTGTGGATTCACTGTGTTGTCCAGGCTGGTCTCAAACTCCTCAGCTCAAGCAATCCTTCCTTCCATCTCAGCCTCCCTAAGGGCTAGGATTACAGGTGTGAACCACTGTGCCTGGCTGATTTCGTTGTTTTTAATTAGTAATATGCTTCAGAACCCTCCAAGAGAATTCTTCCTCCTCTTAAAATATGAAAATGCCCAGGCTCTATGTATTTTTGACCTTCTGAAATCGAATATAGGGGAGAAGGTGAAGGATTGCTGGGGGTAGCTTTGCCATAGTAGAATTGTGGCCCTGGTACCAGTAACTTTTTACAAAATGGATCAATGGAAATAAAGACAGTATCTAATTCTGTTCTATAGCGTAGTACCCATGAAATAATTACCATATACTAGGTGGTAATTTCTCAAAGCAAAGGAGAAAGGGTAGGAGCCAAGGGTAGTGTCATGGAAGCCCTAGAGGTCAATGCCAGGAAGCATGAAGAATGTTGTTGATACTGAGGATACAGTAATGAATAAAGTTCAGGAAGTATCTGCTCTTACAGAGTTTGCATTGCAGGGATGGGGGAGATAACTGCTAAACAAATAATTAGAACGTCTTAAATGGAGCATTTTTTTTCTTAAATTAATTTTATTTTATATTCATCTTGAGAAAACAGGATTTATTAAGAGGACAGAAAAGCTCCCACAGTGGGATAGGACCTGAGGGGGTTGCCCAAATGGAGCATTTGTATAGAGGCAGATAAAGTAGGCAATGTAGATACAGTGTACTTTGGTGGAAGGGTATTGCAATTCTAAACAGTAGCATTTAATCAGAGATTTGAAGGAAATGAGAAAGTGAGCCATGAGGGTATCTGATAGGAAGAACATTCTGGGAAGAGGGAACAACAAAAGCAAAGGCTGTGAGGCAGTATAGTGCTGTGTATATTTTATGTTTAAGAGGCAGTAGATGAACATGAGTGAGCAAGGTGGTGAGTAGCAGTAGATGAGATCAGGGACATAACAGTGTTTCACGTAGGGCTTTTAAGACCAGATAATTCTGTTTTAGGGCTGTCTTGTGCATTGTAGGATATTTAGGCCCTGGCCTCTACCTCTACCAACTAGATGCTAGTAACACCCCCAAGTTGTGACAACCAAAAATACCTCTAGACATTGCCAGATTTTGTAGATTTGGGAAGCAAAATTACCCTTGATTGAGAACCACAGCTCTACTAAATGGGTGCAGGTTCATTTGAGGAAGATCATGGAGGATTTATGTTATATACTTGGCAGTATTTGTGCAGAATCCTTCTTCAAGGGGAACCTGTCTGTCCTCAGTCCAGAGGCTCTGGGCCTGTGAATTGAATAGATCTGGAAACTGGGCAAATAGTCTGTGACTTGCAGTGTGATGACTCAAGTCGGTTTTTGGCCATCAGATTTAGACATTTTTCTGTTATATAGATTAAACTGCCTATCTATTTCATTCCTAGGAACATCGTGATCAATTAGCCACTGCCAAAGATCCCTGCTGGCCAAAACATTCTGATTACCGGTATGTCCCTGCTGCCCTTACCTTTGGGGTTAAGTGCTGCTACTTGACCTCTGCTACTTCTGGGTCCCATTATCCTTGGTGAAATCAAAGGAGTCCATTTCAATGGTGGCATTTCCTACAGTCATTCCTTACCTGCAAAAGAGAAAAATCTCAGAGCTTTTCAAAGGATGTGGGTGCTCCTTTCACTAATGTCTCCTGGGCCTTCTCATGGAATGTAGTTGGGTAGTAGATGTGTAGGTTGCAGAGGATAAATTCATCCTAGTGTTCTTATTTCCTTAAGCCTTTGGATTCCCTCTTCTAAATAATGCCAGTGAAATTGTAGGATATCAGTCTCGTTAAATGTAGGCTATTGTTGAGTCTGAATTTCAATCAACAATCAAGTAAGCCTTCAGAGACACCTTCAGGTGCACAAGCTAACACATTAAATTCAGAATCTATGTTAAGTATACCTTGTATTAGTGAATTCTAGCTGCTTGAGTCTAATATCCTTATAATCTGTTCTGTACATGTATCCCCCAGGTTGCTTTCCTTTAAATATTAGCAAAATCTTGGAAAATTTTGATGTGTAAGCTGTTTCCTCTTGGGCCATTGTATGTACCTGTCCCCTGTAACATACTGAGATTTGACCTTAGTTATGGGTATTGTGGCAATAGAGTTGGTAGTGGTTGGTTTTGAGGAGAATAAACATCTTCCTGCAAGGGATCTACTGCACATGAGGATATCATAGGACTTTTGAGGCAAAGGAAGGCTACTCTCCTTAGATACAGGTAGATAAGTAGAGATTTGAAATTGTAAGTTTCAGTCTGGTTCAGTCATTTGTTCTCATTTAACATTTCAGAATCCCATTCTTTCCCAGTAATTGCTCTTGCTTTCACATGAGAAACCTGATGGGACTGCGAATTCAGCTGGTTTTGTAATTTGGCAGTTTGCACAATTAAATTTTGCATTTGATTTTAAGCAATGTTAACCTGTGGCTATAAGAACTAAGATTTTTTTTAAGGTTGTCCTGAAAGCACCCTTTCTTTGACTGTGACTTAAGCTAAGTTAATGAACCTGAATTTATTTTATTCAGTAATGCACAAGAGCACTTAGAGAATTCATGTCGCATAACAGACTTCTAGCCATCACTACTGCTTTACCAGTTAAGTGCAACAACCTCTTGGGTTCCCACTGTACTTGCTTCAGTTGACACTTCATCATAATCAACCACAGGTCATAGTTTAATTGTGATGCTTCTGTATACCTGGGATTATTACCATCCACGTTTCTGCTTGGGCCCTATACTCAAGCCCTAGGACACAAACAAACCAATTTCCAACTCTCATCTTTGTGTGTCTGTCTCTTGTGACTACTGCAAATACCAATTCTGTATCAGTCAGAGGACAAAAATCACACAGTAGTTTGAATATGAGTCATTAATTCTAAGACGTAAAGGGAACTCTAAAGTATACAGAATAGCTATAGAGGAAGCAGCCACTACCTGTAAGGTTGAGGCAGGGTAGCAAGGAAGGGACAAATTTGGAAGATGTTTAGCCTCAAGGCTGGGAGTCAGATCCTGTTGGAGAGGGTGTGGTCTACTGGATGCTAGAGAAGCTTGAGGTGCTGCAGCCTTTTTTTTTTTTGAGTTGGAGTCTCACTCTGTCGCCCAGACTGGAGTGCAGTGGCCGCTCCCGGCCATTGCAGCCTCTACCTGCTAGGCTCCGGCGATCCTTCCGCCTCAGCCTTCCAAGTAGCTGGAACTACAGGTGCGCGCTACCATGCCAGGCTCATTTTTGATTTATTGTAGAGATGAGGTCTCACCAAGTTGCCCAGGTGGGTCTCGAACCCGCGGGCTCAGGCAGTCCACTCACCTCAGCCTCCCAAGGCGTGGGATTACAGGCTGAGCCACCAAGCCCGGCTTGCTGCAGACTTTTGCTGGCAATCATGAAGCTCCTTCTGAGGTGCCAGTAAAAGTCACCAGGAAGCTCCTTGCTGAATCTGGCTAAGAAGCCAGCTAGGGCACTCACAGAATTCTCTGGGTAGTCTCTCTGCCACAGGAATGCTGCTGAAACTTGCTGGGTTACTGCCCTCGGGTATGCTGGCTGAACTTGCCAGGAAACTAGCCGTGAGAGAGTTTGTATGTGTGACTGAGCCTTATTGCAGTGTTGGTCATTGGGAGGGCAATTTAGAGTCCTGCACAACACAATCCTCCACTGGAGCAAGTACGTTAGAGCACATTGTAATTGTAAGAGAAGTCCCTTTCTTCTGGAGTATTCCTCCAGTGCCATCTACTGATTTCTGTGTGGTATCATTTTCCTTGTACCTGAAGGACTTTGTTTTACTACCTCTTAATAGTACTGGTCTGGTGATAATGAATTCTTTCAGTTTTTGGAAAGCTCTTTATTTTGCCTTTAGTTTAGAAAGATTTTATTTTATTTATAGTAGGAGTCTCACTCTGTCGCCCAGGCTGGAGTGCAGTGGTACGCTCACGGCCACCATAGCTTCGCCTGCTAGGCTTGTGTGATCCTTCAGCCTCCGCCTTCCAAGTAGCTGGAACTACTGGTGCACACCTCCACACCTGGCTAAGTTTTTGATTTATTGTAGAAAACAAGGTCTCGCCAAGTTGCCCAGGCTGGTCTTGAAGCCTTGGGCTCAGGCAGTCCTCTTGCCTCCACCTCCCAAAGTGCTGGGATTGCAAAAGTGAGCCACCACGCCTGACTGAAATATTTTATTGTTTTAAGATATGAGGTCTAGCTATGTTGCCTGGGCTGTACTCAAACTCTTGGGCTCAAGTGGTCCTCCTGCCTCAGCCTCCTGAATAGCTGGGATTACAGGTATGTGCCCTGTCCCTGGCATAGTTTTGAAGGATACTTGGAGGATTTTGAATTTTAGATTGGCGTTTGCCCCCCACTTAGTACTTTATTTATTTATTTATGTATTTTTTGAGTTGGAGTCTCACTCTGTTGCCCAGACTGGAGTGCAGTGGCCACTCCCGGCCACCGTAGCCTTGATCTGCTGGGCTCCGGTGATCCTTCTGCCTCAGCCTTTCGAGTAGCCGGAATTACAGATACGCGCTACCACGCCCGGCTGATTTTTGATTTATTGTAGAGATGAGGTCTCTCTGCCCAGGTGGGTCTTGAACCCGCGGGCTCAGGCAATCCACTTACCTCAGCCTCCCAAAGGCGCGGGATTACAGGCTGAGCCACCGAGCCCGGCAATAAAAATAATTTTAAAATAAATAAATAAATAAAAGTCCGCTTTGAATTCCATAGTATAATGTACCTTAATAAATCATTTAGCCATTTCACTGCAGAGAGAGTGTTAGGTAATTTTCAATTGTTGTAAATAATGTGGCAACAAATTATTTTATAGGCTTTTATCTGTCATTTTTATTTGGAGCCACAGTTTTAGAGGTTAGATTTGTAAAGAATGTGTGTGTGTGTTTAACTAAAATAAAAGCCTGTGTTCTATTCTCAGTTGTTACCCCTTGTTTTTAACCCTGTGGGTCACAGAATCAGGGAACCACTGCTGTAGGGGTTCTATTTTTCAATGGTGTCTTATATGACTGCATGTATTTGCAGACCAGATAACCTTTGTTTGCCTCTGTCTTTATCCCACAATTGGTTTCAAGAAGTTGAACGTTGGTTGAATTTATGCTAAAAATATATGTTTTGTTTTATTTTTAATTTTTTTTGGCAGGGACAAGGTCTTATTATGTTGCCTAGGCTGGTTTCAAACTCCTGGGCTCAAGCGATCCTCCCACCTCAACCTCCTAAAGTGCTAGGATTACAGGTGTGAGCCACTGTGCCTAGCTTAAAAATGTACATTTTAAACCGGGGTTGGTGACTCAGCCTGTAATCCCGCGCTTTGGGAGGCTGAGGTGAGTGGATTGCCTGAGCCCGTGGGTTCAAGACCCACCTGGGCAACTTGGCGAGACCTCATCTCTATAATAATTCAAAAAATTAGCCGGGCGTGGTAGCGTGTGCCTGTAGTTCCAGCTACTTGGAAGGCTGAGGCGGAAGGATCGCCGGAGCCCAACAGGTCGAGGCTGCCGTGGCTGGGAGCGGCCACTGCACTCCAGTATGGGTGACAGAGTGAGACTCCAACTCAAAAAAAAAAAATGTACATTGTAAGTGTATACATATTATGTTGTGTGTGAACAAATATGAGTCTGAAAGAGCCAATCCTTTAAGAGAGATTGCAGCTGGCTAACTAGGTCTAAATTTTAAATAGAGCCAGGTGGCCGTTTGCTGACTAGAGGTCACATGCATTTTCTCATTTCCCTGAAAACTCACACCTCTGTTTTACTTGGCGACCTTCAAAGCTTATCTGAACCATCCAGTCAGAGCTCACCTGTATTAGCCAATCATGGCTCAGTTATGTCAACCAATCAGGGCTTAGTAGTACCAACCAATTAAAACTCAGCTGTATTGACCAATCAGAACTTAGCAGATTTGAATCCTTCATTTGCATAAACAGACCTGGTTGCATACCTGGGCAAGAACTTTGTCTATAAAAGCCAAACCCTTCCTCTATTCTCTGGGATGCACCTTCCTTCATTTTGCAGTGAACACTTTGCTCCCCAGTTTACAAACTGATGTTAAAATAATCTCTTTCCTCCAAATTCCTTTTCAGATAACTTTTGTTCACACCTGTCTGGGATTAAAATTTTGTTTTCTGCTTATCAAAGTGATACATGATTATTTAAAAATTTTGAATTTTACAGTTGTTTAAAATTGATAAATCAATTCCTATATACACACACACATATATAATTAACATTTATAATTGAATTGGTATATATTGTTTTAAAGAGATGTGTTTCAAGTGTAATTGAATAGCTAGTCTTTAATGAATGAATGGCTAGTCTTTAAATGTGATTGTATAAACAGCATGTATTGACATTTCATAAATTAAGAGTTTTAGAGACACATGATTGAGTGCATGCAGTTTCTATAGCTAGGAAAGCAATTTTACTAAGATTATTTTCCAGCGTGTAACTTGTTGACAACTAATTAGCTTATGCATTTACTTCACCTTTAGAAAGGGACCGAATATACAGTATGCACTTGATAAAATGTTTATTCAAAAAGACAATTCCTGTATAAGATGAATGATCCAAAAATGCTGTTTTTATACTTCTTAGGTATTGTTTTTATTGATTTCCTTTTTACCGGTCTGTTATATTAGTTGGGATTAATGAATGTAACATCACTGTATGAATCATGTGTGAGAACTAAAAAATGCTAAAATGTAGTTAAAATATTTGTGACTATTTTGCACTTGATCCTGCTGTTCTCTACTTATATATTAAATGTTATACTAACTTATAATTACATTTAATCGTATCACATTTTAATTGTAGCTTTGAAAGGCACAAGGAACTTAGATTTTGGTCATGTCTTTTTCCTGATAGAAAAAGTTAATGGAAGATCACTAAAGGAATGAATATTTTAATTACAATTAAGACCGAATTGATGGGCTTACTTTTTTTCCCCCTTTTTTACTTACATCAAATACATTGGTAAATCAACAGTTACATTCTGTTACCATGATTGTTATGTTGGGAGAGGAAGAAAGGCAAATGCTTTCTTAGAAGCAAAAACAGAACACAAAAAACCACAACATTCTCCCCCACCCCCCAAAAAAAGTTTGACCAGAAGTAAAAAATGAAGAGCTGGGAAATAAAAAACTAAGATTCCTAAGCTCAACAGAGCTCAAAGAAAGGCAGAATAGCTGGTAGGAAGTAGAGGGAAGATAGCAGATAGACCCAGAAGCTAAGGCCAATCCTGTTCCTATGGGGAGGGGGAGAAGCCTGGGGAAATGGCTTCCCAGCCCCAAGATTGGGCTTACTTTTAAGTTGTTCTTTAAAAGTTCTTGATGATACTTGGTTAGTTCTACAATATATTTCCTTCTTCAAAATTTTAAAAAATATTTAAATGTTAGTCTTCCTCTAATGCATACATGCATGATAACCTTTAATATTCAGAAGTAGGGATTTTGGTACTTGCTCTTCCTTTTCTTCTTATGGAAAAATATTGTAAATTTTTTGACTATTATGTGCACTTTTCTTATTAAGGTTGAGCATTCAATTCTGAAAAATTTGGCCCCGTAATAATAATGAAAAAAAAAATATATATATTTTGAGTTGCAGTCTCACACTGTCGCCTAGGCTGGTGTGCAGTGGCATGCTCACAACCACTGCAGCCTCGACCTGCTGGGTTCCTTCTGCTTCAGCCTTCCAAGTAACTGGAACTACAGGCATGCAACACCATGTCTGGCTAATTTTTATTTATTTCTTTATTGTAGAGATGGAGTTCTTGCCAAATCGCCCAGGCTGGTCTTGAAACTGTGAGCTCAGGCAGTCCTCTCGCCTCAGCCTTCCAAAGTGCTGGGATTGGAGCCACTGTGCTCATCTGAAAAAAAAATATATATATTTTTTGAGTCCAGGTCTCATTCTGTCACCCAGGAGGGAGTACAGTGGCACGCTCATAACTCACCATAGCCTTACCTCCTGGTTTCAGGGAATCCTTTGGCCTCAGCCTCCTAAGTAGCTTGGACTATAGACAGGCGCCTCACCCAGCTAACTTAATAATTCAGAATTAAAGGGGCAAATGGTAGCTAATTCTCTTAGGGGTGCTGTCTGTCTGTCTGTCTGTCTATCTGTCTATCTATCTAATTATTGAGTCAAAGTCTTGTTCTGTAGCCCAAGCTAGAGTGACATGCTCATGGCCAGTGCAGCCTTGACTTGCTGGGCTCAGGCAATCCTTCCATCTCAGTATTTCAAGTTGCTGGAACCACAGGTGTGCACCATGCCGCTCAGCTAATTTTTTGATTTATTGTAGAGACGGGTCTTGTCAGGTTGCCCAGGCTGGTCTTGAATCCCTTGACTCAGGCAGTTCTCTTGCCTCTATGTTCCAAAGTGCGGGGATTATAGGCATGAGCCACCTTGCCTGACCTAGTTGCTTACTTAATAAATATGTGTGGTTGTGATAAATACAGTGACTATCAGTACAGTTTAATGCCACTCACTGCCTAAGGGACCAGTAGTTGTACTCACATTGCTTTTGCACCATTAGTGTAAATGTCAGCTCAGTGAAAACTACAAATAATGCCTTAGTACTACTGTGGAAATGGTTTGGAGACTTCTGAAAGGGTCTTGGAACTCTGTGGGTCACAGAATTAGGAAAATATGGCTTCAAATTCTCTTTTCCAGATGTATCTTATATGACTGCAGGCCAGATAATCTTTGTGTGTATTGGCCTTTAATTCCACAGTTGCTTTGAAGAAGTTGAACATCAGTTGGCCCTTCATTTTTTTGTCAAAATAAGAGTCTGGAGATCTCTTTGGATTGATTTTTACTTTGGGAGGTTGTGGTAATTTGCCCCTTGATTGAAGTCAGGGATTACTAATTGAAGGCAAAGCAGTGTAAGGTTTTTATATATTACATAATTAAAGAAACATTTTATTTTATTTTATTTTTTTGGTCAGTTTTATAATTCACAAGTTTATATTATAGATTTTGAGAAGCAGTACAAATATTTTCTATGAGAAACATCATGGATTTTATTATAAATGCTCTTGACTTTCCAAACTAGTAAACAAATTTATACATCATTTTGTACTACAAAACTTGGTGACAAAAACTATTATTTAAAAGTTCTAATCTTATAAAGAATCATGGAAACACTTTTTCTTTTTTCTTTTTTTTGAGTTGAGGTCTCACTCTGTTGCCCAGGTTGGAGTGCAGTGTCATAATCACGGCTCAACACAACCTTGACTTCGTGGACTCAGGTGATCCTTCCACCTCAGCTTCCAGAGTAGCTGGAACTACAGGCATGCACCACCACACATGGCTAATTTTTTGATTTGTTTTGTAGAGACGAGGTTTCACTGTTTTGTCCAGGCTGGTCTTGAACCCCTGGACTACAGTGATTCTCTTGCCTCAGCCTTCCAAAATGCAGAGGTTACAGGCATGAGCTACCACACTCAGTCTCGGAAACACATATTTTCCTTTTTCCTTCGTTTACTCTTAAGGGTAAATAAAGTGTTCAACACATGGAGATTGCAAGAAAGACATTATCCAACTATTCAAAAATGATTTTTCTTTGCTTAGGTAGTTTGATTTCTCTTTTTAGCTATTGAGAAAAGAGGTAATAAAAGAAGTCATTTTCGCTTTTTGTAGTTGAATCTTGTTTTAAAGCTATTTTCTCAGTAATAACTGGGAATCTATTCTCTATATTCAGTGATACATTTTGACTATTTTGTTTGTTATTATAACTTTTTAAACAACTTTTTTCATTAAAATATGTAATGTAGGTTTAACACTCAGCTGATATGTTCTGTGAAACTTTAATAGAACATTTTTGATGGCTAGCTTGTTAAGGTTTATTTCTGAACTTAAAATTTATTCATTTGCTTTATTTTATACAGTTATGAATTTGTAAGATGAAACTTACCTCCACTGCTTCTACTTAAAACTTTGGTTTTTATTTTAATCAACATTAGAAAAAAGCTGCTAATAAAATATGCTGCCAGCATATGGAATGTGAATTACAAATAATAAGTATACCTACAGCAGATAGATAGCCAGTCTTGTTTTGATGGAGATCAAATCTGTTTACATTTTAGTTTATGTCAAAGTAATTTCAGTGGAAATAATCATTTTGTTTAATTAACCTTACATACATTTGGAATGAATAAAAATGTGAAAAGAAGATGGGTTTGATTCTGTTTTTTAAGGAAGAGTTGTAGCTGGTCACAGTGACTCACGCTTGTAATCCCAGCACTTTGGGAGGCGGAGGCAAGAAGATTGTCTGAGCCCAGGAATTTGAGACCAGCCTGGGCAATTTGGTGAGACCTCGTCTCTACAGTAAATAAAAAAATTAGCCAGACATTATGGCACATGCCTGTAGTTCCAGCTACTTGGAAGACTGAAGTGGAGGGATCACCTGAGCCTAGCAGGTTGAGGCTATAGTGGTTGTGAGCGTGCCACTGCACTCCAGACTGGGTGACAATGAGACTCGACTCAAAAAAATAAAGGAAGTGTTGTGAATGTCTTTAAAAGTTATTTATTTATTTATTTTTATAGAGATGAGGTCTTGCTATGTTGCCTAGACTGATCTTGAACTCCTGGGCTCAAGCAGTTCTCCTGCCTTGGCCTCCCAAAGAGTTGGGATTACAGGCATGAGTCACCATGCCCAGACCAAAAAAAAAAGTCATTTGAATTGATAAAAACACTGTGGAGAGAGAATTACTTACTTTTATAGTTCCATTATCAAGTTTTCAGTACACTAATTTGAGTTTTTAGTTTATGCCTAGTTTGAGAGTGAATTTTGAGCATCAAGTTTGAAAGTTTGGAGAGAACTTTTAGGATTATGTAGACCAACTTTATTATACTTTCATTATATGGGATGATGAAGTTGAGCCCCAGAGGAATTAAGTGTCTTGCTTAAGATCTTTTAGTTAGCTGGGCTCGGTGGCTCAGCCTGTAATTCAGCGCCTTTGGGAGGCTGAGGTGAGTGGGTTGCCTGAGCCTGCAGGTTTGAGACGCATCTGGGCAACTTGGTGAGACCTCATCTCTACAATAATTCAAAATGAGCCGGGCGTGGTAGTGCGCGCCTGTAGTTTCAGCTCCGTGGAAGGCTGAGGTGGAAGGATTGCTGGAGCCCAGCAGGTCGAGGCTGCGGTGGCTGGGAGCGGCCACTGCACTCCAGTCTGGGTGACAGAGTGAGACTCCAACTAAAAAAAAAAAAAAAAAAAAAAAAGAAAGATCTTTTAGTTAATTAGTAGCAGAACTGTGGATAGAATGTAAAAGTATTGAAATTATCAGTCTTTCTTGAGACATATTATATATTTGATAGCAGGTATCTTCTTTGTTTAACTAAATTGTTTTTCTTTATAGTTAGTCCCTTTTTTGTTGTTGTTCTGATATGCTTGAATTGCAGTTGTCATGGTTTAGTTAAACACTGGCGCTATAACAACACACTTCAGATTTCATGTATTAATGATACATCAACTGTAAATAATTGTACAATGTATAAACTTTGAAGCTAGCCCTTCAATCAACAGGTCACTATATATTAACAGATGCCTGTCATGATCAAAGACCAGTCACATCACTTCTTTCAAAGTCTGTTGGAGTTGCTTACTGTGCATCTCTTATTTAGTTCATACAGACAGCAAAATATGTATTTGTGTTGCATCCTTGTCTTTTAAGGACAAGATCATGGGACAATTTAAATTTTCCTCATTGCCTCATTGTAAAACATCATACTCAAAAGTAGGCAATTAGTGAACAAAGATGAAAGTGAAATGAAAAGAAAAATTGGTTGTGAATAGAAGATTAAAAAATGGTGACAGCTGGGCTCGGTGGCTCAGCCTGTAATCCCGCGCCTTTGGGAGGCTGAGGTGAGTGGATTGCCTGAGCCCACGGGTTCAAGACCTGCCTGGGCAGCGAGACCTTATCTCTACAATAAATTAAAAAATCAGCTGGGCGTGGTAGCGCATGCCTGTAATTCCAGCTACTTGGAAGGCTGAGGCAGAAGGATCACTGGAGCCCAGCAGACGAGGCTGCGGTGGCCAGGAGCGGCCACTGCATTCCAGTCTGGGCGACTGAGTGAGGCTCCAACTCAAAAAAAAAAAAATGGTGACAGATCTCATCAACAAGGGTACCTGCATAATCCATGTATACCTATCCCTGAATTGTATATCTTTATAATAAAAAAAAAATGGTGATAGATAAGCTAGGACAAGAACTAGGTGTACATGTAGCTGCGCTGCAAACTATCTTGAAAAGTTTTAATAAATATACAAATTGCTTCAGCATCATTTAGTTTATTATACTAGGAACAGATCCCAGTCAGTTTGTCTAGCATTCAGGCCGAAGTGTTGAATTTAGTTGCTATAGTGAAAGAAAACTGTAATTATAAGGAGAATAAATAATTTTTCTTTTTTTTTTAAAAATTTCTTATTGCCAGTAAAGTCTGGTTTCATCATTTCAGAATCGAGCTTTCTGGCAAGGATGTAACAGTCGATAGTGTGCTCCTATGAAATTTGTACTCAGGTTCTGAGGATTAGCGAAGACAGGTAGTTATGATAATCAGCTATTTAATGTTGATGGGATAGATCCTTTTTGGAAGGCAGCCCATCATTAGCTTACATGATGAAAGACAGGGTCTCCAAGTGGTCATAACGGAGAGTGTGTAGATATGTAGCTTGAGGAATTTCATGAAGTCAAACCTATGGACATAAATGAGGAAAATGATGAACAATAAGGATGATCATGTCCTTTGGAAGTGATACCTTCAAAACTTTCGCAGTAAAGGAACTCATAGAGATATACAAGATTGAAAGGGCAAATGGAAAATTTTGGAAACTACTTCAAACTTAGATAGGATCATGACAGTTTGTCAAGATACAGAAAAGATGCTTGTTCTCTATCATAAGTTATGTGAAGAGAAGATGACAGGTTTTATCTACTCTTGGTAGGCTTTTAAAAAATATAAATAAGCTGGGCTTGATGGCTCAGCCTGTAATCCCGCACCTTTGGGAGGCGGAGGTGAGTGGATTGCCTGAGCCCGAGGGTTCGCAACCCACCTGGGCAACTTGGCGAGACCTCATCTCTACAATAAATCAAAATGAGCCGGGCGTGGTAGTGCACGCCTGTTGTTCCAGCTACTTGGAAGGCTGATGCGGAAGGATTGCTGGAGCCCAGCAGGTTGAGGCTGCAGTGGCCGGGAGTGGCCACTGCACTCCAGTCTGAGCGACAGAGTGAGACTCTAACTCAAAAAAAACCAAAAAACAAAATATAAATAAATAAAACACTTTGATTCTCAATGATTCTTACATTTTAAATTCTAACATAGTAAGAAAATATTACTTATACAATATTTTTCATTTAAACTGATACTTAAGCTGACATTTACATTTAAACTGACAATTTTTAATATTTTAAATGTTTTCACAAAAAAGGTCATAGGACAATTTAAATTTTCCTCTTTGATCATTACTATTGCTTTGCAATGGTTTCAGCTTGCATAGTCATTTTTAGCTACTACACAATGACTGCCTGTGTAAAATAATTAATATAAAATTTTTTCATAACAATTTTGATACATTTTCTAACTTGAGGAAATTATTTTTAAAATCTTCAGGGTGGCCAGACACAGTGTCTCATACCTGTAATCTCAGCACTTTGGAGGCCGGGGCAGGAGAATTGCTTGAGCCCAGGAGTTCGAGACCAGCTTAGGTAACATAATGAGACCTTATTTCTACAAAAAATAAAAAAATTAGCCAGGCATGGTGACTTGTACCTGTAGTCCCAGCTACTTGGGAGACTGAGGCAGAAAGATTGCTTGAGTCCAGGAGTTAGAGGCTGTGGTAAGCCATGATAGGGCGCTTGCACTCTGGCCTGGGCAACAGGATAAGACTCTGACTCAAAAAAAAAAAAAATCAGGATGAATAAATTTGAAAGAATAGGGGATATTTGAGTTGTAGTAGCAACAAAAACTAGCATAACCCATTGTGGGGATGAAGAAGGAGAATTGGACATTAGATTTGGAGTGATCCATTGAAAGCATAGAAATTATTTGAGGCTTCTGTTGAATCCTTGAGATTCTTGCAAAATTTAAAGTATACTCAGTCTGGGCATGGTGGCTCACGCCTGTAATCCCAGCACTTTGGGAGGTAGAGTTGAGAGGACTGCCTGAGCCCAGGGGTTCAAGACCATCCTGGGCAACTTGGTAAGAAGATCTTGTCTCTACAATAAATCAAAAAATTAGCTGGGCATGGTGACACATGCCTGTAGTTCCAGCTACTTGGAAGGCTGAGAGGAAAGGATCGCCTGAGACTAGCAGGTTCAGGCTGCGGTGGCTGTGAGTATGCCACTACACTGCAGAGAGGGTGACAGAGTAAGACTCCGACTCCAAAAAAAAAAATTAAAGTATAGTCTAACTTGTTTAAGTTTTTAATATAAATAAGTTTTAAACTATGTATTAACTAATAAAAGTGATTCTTTTATCAGCAAGCATTTATTGAGCTTTTGTTATGATAGGCAGTTTTGTAGGCACTGCAGCAATACAAATCAGATAAAAGGCTGTCTAGGCTAGTGCGATATTGTGTTATAATAAGAAATATGTATTTGACCTTTGCCCCTGGTTCCTGGTATACTGCTAAAACCCTTGGATTCTCTGGAGTAATAATAGTGTCTTTTGTATACCACTGAGATAACTTAGATAGCTTCAGAATAGTGGCTGATTGCCAGAAAGTCCAAGGCGTGATTAGAGAGCTAAAAGTTGAGCTGATCACCAATGGTCAGTGATTTAATCAATCATATGTACTTAAAGAAGCCTTAATAAAAACCCTAAGGACAGAGTTTGGAACGCTTCCGGATTGCTGAACCACATGGAGGTGCTGGGAAGGTGGCATGCCCAGAGAAGGTATAGAAGCTCCATGTCCCTTCTTTCCCACCCTCCCATACCTTGCCTTATGCATTTCTTCCATCTGGCTGTTCACCTATCCTTTGTAGTATCCTTTATAATAAACCAACAAATGTAAGTGTTTCTCTGAGTTGTGTGAACTGCTTTAGCAAATCAATTAAATCTAAGGCAAGGGTCGTGGGAACCCCAGTTTAAATCTGGTCACAACCTGGAAATTGTGATGGGCATATGAAGTGAGGGGCAGTCTTGTGGGACTGAGCCCTCAACCTGTGGCATCTGGTGCAAACTCGAGGTAGATCATATCAGAATTGAATTGAATTACAGGACACCAGTGTCTGCTAGATAGTTGGTTGGTGTGTGGGGAAACCCTCCCCCACTAAACATCTAGTCAGAGAAGTGTTCCGTGTTGTGAGAGTATCAGAAGGGAAAAAGATTTGTTTGTTTTTCACTTTGCAAGGATGCACTTTTTGCCTGACCTTGGCTTTGAGAAGTGTGGAATATTTAATTCTCTACAGAATTTTGATTTCATTTAGGTTTTGTTGAAATAAGCTAGTTAGGTTGTTTTAAATTTTTATATAACTCTATCAGTCTTTGTATAGAAGGAATGTTCATTTTATTTTATTTTATTTTATTTATTTTTGAATTGGAGTCTCACTCTGTCACCCAGACTGGAGTGCAGTGGCCGCTCCCGGCCACCGCAGCCTCGACCTGCTGGGCTCCGGCGATCCTTCCACCTCAGCCTTCCAAGTAGCTGGAACTACAGGCGCACGCTACCACGCCCAGCTAATTTTTTTGATTTTATTGTAGAGATGAGATCTCACCAAGTTGCCCAGGCGGGTCTCGAACCCGCGGGCTCAGGCAATCCACTCACCTCAGCCTCCCAAAGTGCTGGGATTACAGGTTGAGCCACTGAGCCCAGCAGAGTGTTCATTTTAATTGATTTTGTTTTTAGATAATCTCCAAATGGAATTAAAACTCAAAGTTTGTATGACCACTGTTGTTTATCACAAGATTTGTCTACAGAAAAATGTCATATGTCATGATACAGCTTCAGAAATGTGTATGGGTACTTGATTCCTCATAGCATTCTGGAATAAAGTTTTTGTAGTTGTTATATAGACACATTTGCTGCAGTAATGCTATAAAAGAGAGTTGTGAATTCTACTTTGTTTGGGAGGTTGAGCATATGTGGGTTGTGTGTAAGATTATTGCATCACAGAAGTGTTGTAACTTTAGCTCAGTCATGGCAGTTGAGTAGATGTTTACTGTTGAATTAAGACAAGAAAGCTTAGGCATTGTGTACACTGGTCCAGATCCATGAAACTATCTGGACAGTTGAGTGAGCTACAGTCATTCATAATAGCTGGAGCAGTTGCTTAGAGGATGGAGATATAATGGAAACATGAAGACAGAAAAAGATGAAGCTGTAGAGGAAAGTAGGGCTAGATTTTGGAGAGTCCTATATATGCTCAGTAGTTGGGACTTTTTTCTTGGGAGACTTTTTCAGGGGTGTGTATGTCTGTCTCCTTAACTCTCAGTACCTCTATTTCTTCATCTCTAAGATAGAGGTATTAGCAGTACCCGCTTTCTGAGAATTTTGGGAGATTAGATTGAATTAAGTCATGTAAAGTGCTTAAAAAAAAGCAGCATAAGCTACTTTGAAAGCAGAGGTCGGAGAATTTAAATGCCTATGCTTTTTTAACCTAGTGATTCCACTTCTGGGAATTGGTCTTTCAGGTATACCTGCATACATAAGCCATATTATATATACAAGGGTAACAACTACAATATTATATTTGTAAAAAAGAAAGTTGGAAGCAACTTTAAATGTTCATCAGTATTATAAAATAAAAGACTGTGCAGTCTCTGTAAAGAGTGAAGGAAATCTCTGTGTAAAGAGAGATTTCCAAGATACATTGTTGGGTTTTAAAAAATAGGAGGATAATTTCTTTCTATCTTCATTTGTTTGTATCTTTGCCAAAGTCTGAGAGAAATGGTATATCATTTTAATTTTGATTTTGGGTGAGGTTGAATGTTTAGTGCTTCTTTATGTTCTTCAATCATTTTTAGTTGTAATGGCACTCTTTAATTCAGTCTAAGACTACTTTATATGCATAATATTAGCTTAATTGTTGTTATACTACTAATACAACTATTTTTTTCCAGATTACCTTCAAGGTTTTTCAAACACTTTTTTTTTTTTGAGTTGGTGTCTCACTCTGTCGCACAGACTGGAGTGCAGTGACACACTGATGGCCAGCCCAGTGTTGACCTACTGGGCTTCGACGATCTTTCTGCCTCAGCTTTCCAAGTAGCTGGAAATATAGGCGTGTGCTACCATGCCCAGCTAATTTTTGATTTATTGTAGAGACAAGGTCTTGCCAAGTTGCCCAGGCTCGTCTTGAACCTGTGAGTTCAAGCAATCCACTCGCCTCGGCCTCCCAAAGTGCTGGGATTATAGGCTGAGCCATTGAGTCTGGTCTCAAACACTTTTTAAAAATGTGGGCAAACTTCTTAGTCTTTTTGGTTTTTTTTTTTTTTGAGTTGGAGTCTCACTCAGTCGCCCAGACTGGAGTGCAGTAGCCGCTTCCGGCCACCACAGCCTCGACCTGCTGGGCTCCGGCGATCCTTCCGCCTCAGCCTTCCGAGTAGCCGGAATTACAGGCGCGCGCTACCACGCCCGGCTGATTTTTTTATTTATTGTAGAGATGAGGTCTCGCTGCCCAGGCGGGTCTCGAACCCGCGGGCTCAGGCAATCCACTCACCTCAGCCTCCCAGAGGTGTGGGATTACAGGCTGAGCCACCGAGCCCGGCTTCTTAGTCTTTTATTAAGATTTCTGATACTGGTTAAAATACTTTTCTATCTTCTAGTGTTTTTAATTTTTTCAATTTATTTTTAATTTAATCTAGACTTAATTTTAGTGTGAAGCAGTGATCCAGATTTTTCTATCTTAATTGATTACCTGTCATAATCTAGTTCTTTGTATTTTTTTATTTTTTATTTTATTTTTAAATTTATTTTATTTATTTTTGAGTTGGAGTCTCACTCTGTCGCCCAGACTGGAGTGCAGTGGCACACTCCCGGCCACTGCAGCCTCAACCTGCTGTGCTCCAGCGATCCTTCTGCCTCAGCTTTCCAAGTAGTTGGAACTACAGGCACACACTACCATGCCCGGCTAATTTTTTTTTTTTTTTAATTTATTGTAGAGATGAGATCTCGCCAAGTTGCCCAGGCGGGTCTCGAACCCATGGGCTCAGACAATCCACTCACCTCAACCTCCCTAAGCGTAAGATTACAGGTTGAGCCACCGAGCCCAGCTTAGTTCTTTGTTTTTTTTAAAAACAGTAAAAATTGATCATTGGGTTTAGCAGTACGGAGGTCCATTATGGCCTTGACAAGAAAGCTTTCAGCAGAAATAGTGGGGGCAAAAGCCTTAGTGAAGTAGATTTCAGAGATAGGAATTGGAGGCAGCATGTATAGACAACACTTTTTTTTTTTTTTTGAGTCAGAGTCTTACTCTGTCACCCAGGCTGGAGTGCAATGGCATGCTCATGGCTACCACAACCTTGACCTATTGGGCTCAGGTGATCCTTCCAATTAGCTGGATCCACAGGCACATACCACCATGCAGAGCTGGCTATCTGTCTATCTGTCTGTCTGTCTGCCTACCTGCCTGCCTATCTGTCTGCCTGTCTATCTATTATAGAGACGAGGTCTCACCAAATTGCCCAGGCTGTTCTTGAACCCCTGGACTCAGGCAGTCTTCTCACCTCCACTTCCCAAAGTGCTGGGATTACAGGCGTGAGCCACTGTGCCTGGCTGCCAACTCTTTTGAAGAGTTTTGCTGTTAAGGGAAACAGAGAAGTGAGCAGTAGCTCTAGGGATTTGGGGAATCATGAGAAATCTTTTTTTAAGATGGGAAGGAATAATAGCATGTGTGTTTGCTAGAGGGAGAGTAGAGAGGGAAAAACCAATAGTACAGGAGAGAAAATAGAGACTTTGGAGGAATGTCCTTGAGAAAGTAAGAGGGAGTGAGATTTAGCCCAGGTACATAAGTAGAAGGGTTAGCTTTTGTTTGGTAGTATTGATAGCACATCTTCAAGAACAAGAATGAAGGTAGGTAAGAAATAAGATTGATGGTAGGAACTTTTGGAAGTTCTTATTTTTTGAAAATGTATATATATATTTAAATTAACAGATACTTTTTTATATATTTATGGTAAACAATATGATGTTTTGATATACGTATACGTTGTGGAAAGGCCAAAGCAATCTATTTCATATATTCATTACCTCACATACTTACCATTTTTTTGTGGTGAGAACACTTAAAATCTGCTCTTAGCAGTTTTCAGGTATATTGTATGTTGTTTTGCACTGTAGTCACCATGTTATACTCTCTGTGCTATCTGAATTTGACTTTTTTGCATTCTACGTATTAGTGAGATCATGTGGCATTTGTCTTTCTGTGCCTGACTTATTACACTTAACATCTTTCAGATTCATTCATATTGTTGACAATTACAGGACTTCCATCTTTGTAAAGGCTGAATAGTGTTCCACTGTAGACGTATTTTCTGTCTTCTCTTTTCTTTTTCTTTCGTTTCTTTCATCTCTCTCTGTTGCCCAGACTGGAGTGCAGTGGCACGATCATAGCTCATTGTAACCTTGGACTCCTGGGCGTAAGTGGTCCTCCTTCCTCAGTCTCCTTCTGAGTATCTAAGACTACAGGCACAGGCCATCACACCTGGCTCATTTTTTTTGTAGAGTTGGAATCTTGCTATGTTGCCTAGGCTGGTCTCAAATGCCTGACCTCAAGGGAGCCTCCTGCCTTTGTTTCCCAAAGTGCTGGGATTACAAATGTGAGCCAATGTGACTGGGCCACATTTTTTTTATTAGTTTATCCATCGATGAACATTTAGGTTGATTCTGTAATGAACATGATAGTGCAGATATCTCTTTGACATACTGATTTCATAACCTTTGATGCATACCCAGTGGTAGTATGGCTGGGTCTTATGGTAGTTGTATTTTTAATTTTTTGAGGAACCTCCATGCTGTTTTTCTTTTTCTTTTCTTTTTTTTTTTTTTTGAGTTGGAGTCTCACTCTGTCGCCCAGACTGGAGTGCAGTGGCCGCTCCCGGCCACCGCAGCCTCACCTGCTGGGCTCCGGCGATCCTTCCGCCTCAGCCTTCCAATTAGCCGGAATTACAGGCACACACTATCACGCCGGCTGAGTTTTTTTTTTTTTTTTGATTTATTGTAGAGATGAGGTCTCGCTGTCCAGGTGGGTCTTGAACTCGCGGGCTCAGGCAGTTCACTCACCTCAGCCTCCGAAAGGCGTGGAATTACAGGCTGGGCCACCGAGCCCGGCCATGCTGTTTTTCATAATGTCTGCACCAATTTACATTCCTACCAGTTATATTCTAATTCTTAAGTATACATTGGTCTTTGTGTTTTCTGTTTTGTTTCATTGACCTATCAATTGCCTTGTGAGAACCATGTTTTAGTTATTGTACCTTTGGTGTAGAGTATATTTTTCTCCTTATTACTATTATAATCTCACATTTCCTTTTTTTTTGAGTTGGAGTCTCACTCTGTCGCCCAGACTGGAGTGCAGTGGCTCTCTCCCGGCCACTGCAGCCTCGACCTGCTGGGCTCTGGCGATCCTTCCGCCTCAGCCTTCCAAGTAGCTGGAACTACAGGCGCGTGCTACCACGCCTGGCTAATTTTTTTGATTTATTGTAGAGATGAGGTCTCACCAAGTTGCCAAGGTGGGTCTGAAACCTGCGGGCTCAGGCAGTCCACTCACCTCGGCCTCCCAAAGCGCAGGATTACAGGCTGAGCCACCGAGCCCGGCCCTAACATTTTCTTATTCTTTTTGCCTTTATTCTTCCAGTTGTTCTTGATAAAGATTTTATCTAGTTTCTTTTCTAACTCACTTTCTATTTTGTGGAGAAATAGACTTCTTCTCAATGTTGCTTTTATTCCTTTTGTGAATATGGTGTATCACCTATTTACTCTTAGGAAAATTTTGTAGTTTTTTTCCATAAAAACTTTATACATTTCTTAAGTTTATTCTTAGAACTTTTTATATGTAGTTGTTATTGTGAATTGGATTTTTTCATTATGTCTTAACTAATTATTTCTGTTTCATAGGAATAGTATTAATTTGTTGTCACCCTATTGAAATGTGTTCTTATTTCTAGTTTTTTTTTTTGAGTTGGAGTCTCACTCTGTCACCCAGACTGGAGTGCAGTGGCCACTCCCGGCCACCGCAGCCTCAACCTGCTGGGCTCCGGCGATCCTTCCGCCTCAGCCTTCCACGTAGCTGGAATTACAGGCGTGCACTACCACGCCTGACTAATTTTTTGATTTATTGTAGAAATGAGGTCTCACCAGGTTGCCCAGGCGGGTCTCGAACCTGCGGGGTCAGGCAATCCACTCACCTCAATCTCCCAGGGCGCGGGATTACAGGCTGAGCCACCGAGCCTGGCGTGTTCTTATTTCTAATGCTTACTCAATTTACAGTCTTGGACCTTAGTAGACGATCATGTTATCTGCAAATAAGGATAACTGTTTCCATTTTACTGTTTTTATATTTTCTATTTCTGTTTTCTCGTTTTATTGCATTGACTAGTACTTTCAGAATAAGTTAAAATAGTCATTTTACTACCACTACAATAATAAATAAATGGTAAGTATTTGATGTCTGCCAACTTTAACTGATTATTAATAGATACCTGGAATTTTGAGTTGAGAATATTCTGAAAACATATCTATATTTTGTAGGCAGAAGAAAAATACATTTATTTATGTGATGGAGTCTCACTGTATTGCTCAAGTTGCAATACAGTGGCTATTCATTGTGCAATCTGTATTATGGCCTTGAACTCCTGGGCTCAAGCAATCCTCCTGCCTCAAGGAGAGATTTGGAGGGAAGAGAGTGATAAGAGCCAAGTATTTGCTATCCTTATTTAATATTTCCTTAGTAAATTTGACTGATATTGTGAGATTTAAATATTTTTTAGCGTGTTAAATAATTATATTCCGTTATGTATGTTTGTTAAACTGTCAAGTGGAAAAATCTTTGCCTATAGAATAATTGTGAAAAACAAAGATAGTCAAATGGCATAATTAGTTAACACAAAAGAATTAAAGATTTCATTTTACTTTGTAGTATAAAATTACTAAATTTTAAAAAATGACTTTTTGTGTTAAATGCATAGAAATTTACAAACCTATGGTGCTGACTTTGGTTAATGTTGTTTCTCAAGGTGATTCTGTTGTATGTTAGTTTTATCCTTCATAAAAGTTCTCTGGTCAAGTGCATTTGGAAAATGCTAGGTAAAACAACATAATATATATTTCTTTAGTGTTAGACTTTTTAGCATTTAATTAATTAACATGCATTGTTAATCATCAAAAAAGAGCTGGGCTCGGTGGCTCAGCCTGTAATCCTGTGCCTTTGGGAGGCTGAGGTGAGTGGATTGCCTGAACCTGTGGGTTCGAGACCCGCCTGGGCAGCGAGACCTCATCTCTACAATAAATCAAAAAATCAGCTGGGCGTGGTAGCACATGCCTGTAATTCTGACTACTTGGAAGGCTGAGGCGGAAGGATTGCCGGAGCCCAGCGGGTTGAGGCTGCAGTGGCCGGAAGCGGCCACTGCACTCCAGTCTGGACGACAGAGTGAGACTCCAACTCAAAAAAAAAAGAAAATCATCAAAAAAGAGATTTATATTTCCCATGTTTACTTGATCACAAAACTGTTTTTTTCTTAAAGCATCTTGCAGGTTTTGTATGATAGAGTGCATAGTGGCATTCAGTTAATTAAAGAGATATTGAAAGATTATGAGGCTCAGCCTGTAATCCTAGCAATTTGAGAGGCCGAGGTGAGTGGACTGCCTGATTCTGTGGGTTCGAGACCAGCCTGGGCAAGTTGGTGAAACCTTGTATCTACAATAAATAAAAAATTAGCTGGGTGTGGTAGTGCACGCCTGTAGTTCCAGCTACTTGGAAGGCTGAGGTAGAAGGATCGCTGGAGCCTGCAGGTTGATGTTGGGGTGGCCCTGAGTGTGCCACTGCACTCCAGTCTGGGTGACAGTGAGACTCCAACTCAAAAAAGAAAGAAAGGTTATGAAATATATATAACGTGCTAGGGCCTCTGGGTATCCCAAAATGAAAAAGATTTATACAGAAAGTGATACACATATATAAGTTAACCATACCACAAGTGGCTATAATATAAATGAAACAAAAGCCAAATGCTACAGAGGAGTAATGAATTCTATTTTTTTTTAAGTGGAGTCTCACTCTGTTACCTGGCTGGTGTGCAGTGGCATTCACGGCCACCACATTTTTGACCTGTTCGGTTCAGGCAATCCTTCCGCCTCAACCTTCCAAGTAGCTAGAACTATGTCCAGTGAATTTTTTGATTTGTTGTTAGATGAGGTCTTGCCATGTTGCCCAGGCTGGTCTGGAACCCTGGGGTCAGGTGGTCCTCTGGCCTTGGCCTCCCAAAGTGCTGGGTTTACAGGCATGAGCCGCTGCCCCTGGTGGAGTAATGAATTATAAATGAGCTATCAGAAAAGTCCTTGCTGAAGAACTGTACTTAGAAGAAGCAGTAGGATTTCATCAGGTAGAGGTCTTTCTCAGAAGAGTGTAAATAATATAAGAATAGTATGATTAGAACTTTGTGTAGATCACTCATAAACGGACCCTGAACATTTACCATAATACTATAAGAAAGAAATTGGCAGTCACCAAAACCGCCAGAGGAGAGAAGAGGGGTGCACGTATCATTAATAAGCATACCTGATCTCAAGCCAGGCAAAGTGGGGGCCAAAGGGAGGCCCAAACTTTACCTGTACAATGACCACTTGTATACCTAATTGCACCCTACACCTTTCTTTTTTTTTTTTTTTTTTTTTGAGTTGGAGTCTCACTCTGTCGCCCAGACTGGAGTGCAGTGGCTCGCTCCTGGCCACCGCAGCCTCGACCTGCTGGGCTCCGGTGATCCTTCTGCCTCAGCCTTCCAAGTAGCTGGAACTACAGGCGCGCGCTACCACCCCCGACTAATTTTTTTGATTTACTGTAGAGATGAGGTCTCGCCAAGTTGCCCAGGCGGGTCTCGAACCCGCAGGCTCAGGCAATTCACTCACCTCGGCCTCCCAAAGCGTGGGATTACCGGCTGAGCCACCGAGCCCAGCATGCACCCTACACCTTTAAAATCAATCAATAAAAAATAACTTTGTGTAGGAGTGAGAAATGAGTTTACTCCATAACCAGTAATTTTGAAAACTTACCCCTTCCTATCTCCTACTTCCCTCCTTCAGTAGTTTTTTAACGAATAAAATCCAGTATTTAAATATGATTAATACTTAGAGTAATCACCCTGAAATACTTTTGAAAGTGAATGGGATCACATTTATAATTACATGGAGATGACAGGTGTAAACTGGGATGTCTCTGACTGTAATATGTGGTTTCCTTATCTGAAGAATGTCCTGCAGTGCTTGCACATGTCTGTCATTTGCTTTATCTAGCAATACTTGACTGCTTTACTTTCTCAATTCTAATGCAGTTAACCTTCTTTCTGTTCCTTGACTTCTCTATTCTTTCTCCCGCTCAGAACCTTTATATTTGCTTTTCTTTTCTTGAACCCCCTCCTACTCTTCTACCTGTTTTAATTCCTACTTATCCTTCAGATCTTAAACGAAGGAATAGTTTATTTGCCTTCCTGTGATCCTTTTTTATAGATTCAGCTGTTTCTTGTTCTCCTTCAGTAGAGTTCCATTCGTACAGAGTATTTATCTCTGTTTGTGCCATTCATTTCTTTAAAATGGTTATTTGATTAATGTATATTTTCCACATGAGACTAAGGATTGGGTGTTTTCTGCTCACCATTTTATTCTGTAGTGTCTGGCTTATAGTATAGACTCTACACAACATATCTACGAGCTACACATTTAAGCAGTGGGAATGGAGAATAGAAGCCTTATTTAAAACATTAAAGTGTTTAAAAATAGAAATAGTTTTTTAAAATTGTTTTTTGAGAAGGGTCTCATTATGTTGCCTGGCTGGTCTCAAACTCCTGGGCACAAGTGATCCTTCAATCTGAGTTTCCAAATTAGCTGGAATTATGGGCATGTGCCACTGTGTCCAACTGATAGTTCTTATTTTTGATCTGTTGACGGGAATGGGAGAAAAAAATCCTAATTTTGAGATTCTCATTTGACCTTCAGGATGTTTGGGGCTACCACTAAGATGAGGAAGGGGGCTGGGCTCGGTGGCTCAGCCTGTAATCCCAGCATTTTGGGAGGCCGAGGCAAGTGATTGCCTGAACCCACAGGTTCGAGACACACCCAGGCAACTTGCCGAGACCTCGTCTCTACAAGAAATAAAAAATTAGCCAGGGTGGTAGCATGTGCCTATAGTTCTGGCTACTTGGAAGGCTGAGGCGGAAGGATCACCGGTGCCCAGCAGGTCGACAGAGTGAGACTCCAACTCAAAAAAAAGAGAAAGATGAGGAAGGGACCAGTGCTGAAAGTAATAGATATTGGACAGGAAGGAAATAAAGCATATTTGATAATTTTCTAGTTAATTACTGAAAACCTCAGCATCAGTTCCTCAAAATATTTTAGAGTTAATTGATCTATTATTTAGATATCATTTAATAAGTTTTTTAAAATAAATTCTCTAGTTGTTGTAGATATTAAATGCAGCCTGACAATAATGTTTATCCTTTTAGACTTTCTGGCAGTCATGTTCAGGGACTTTGTGAAGTACCATCATGTTTGTATGGAAAAGATTCACCCACAAAGTTTAGATGTACCATCTCTTAATAATATTATCGTACCTTTTTTTTTTCTTACAACATTGTGCAAGACTGTAGTTTCTTTTGTTGAGTATCAGGTAAAGTGTCTAGGGGCAGTATTTTACAAAAAAAGAGTGGTGTGTTTTTTGGGGGTTGTTTTTTTTTTTTTTTCTTTTTTAGTTGGAGTCTCACTTTGTTGCCCAGACTGAAGTGCAGTGGCACACTCACGGCCACTGCAGCCTCAACCTGCTGGGCTCAGGTGATCCTTCCTCCTCAGCCTTCCAAGTAGCTCGAATTACAAGCACGTGTTACCACGCCCATCTAATTTTTTGGTTTATTGTAGAGATGAGATCTTGCCAAATTGCCCAGGCTGGTCTCAGACCCCTGGGCTCAGGCAAACCTCTTGCCTTCATCTCTCAAAATGCTGGGATTATAGGCATGAGCAACAGTGCCTGGCCTTGACTGTTCAGTTTCAGTAAAAAGTTTCACATAGTTAGTTCTCATTAAGTGTTGTTTATTATTATTATAAATATATATGATCACTCCTTTTTGTGTAAGAGTATAAATATATGTGATCACTCCTTTTTGTGTAAGAGTGATTTTTAAAAAGTTTTTTATAGTAAGAGATTGTGATTTATGAGTTTTTGGTTTAGGGACTTTGGCCTGAGAACTTTTGTTTATCCTAAATTTTATTTCACTGTATTTGGCAGTGTTTTTGTTTTTATTGTTGTATATTTACATAATTTTAGTTGAAAATCATAGCTCCCTGGGAGATCCCTCCTATCAACAAGGGTGCCTGAACGAAGCATATTTGTATACCTAACCCTTAACTGTACCCTACAATATCATAATAAAAAATATTGATTAAATAAAAAAAGAAAAGAAAATCACAGCTCCTTGATTTGATAGAAGAATATGATAATAATGTTACTTTTCTTTTGATAATAATGTTACTTTTCTCTTTCCTTTTTGCTTTTTCAGTTTGAACAGAAAAGTGATGCAGTTTTTGATGAAATTGTAGAGAACTGTAAGTACCATTTGAGAGAAAAAAATGATTTCTTTAGGAAGAAAATAAATGTTAAGTCTAGATATAGCATTTACTCTTGCAGTGTTTAGTTAGGACTGATTTAAATAATAGTTTAATCTGATTTAGTCTAGATCTTTAGTACTTTTAGAAGATTAATCTGAATTGTAAGAATCTTACTCTTTATTTTTCAATGACTATTTTATTTTCACAGTTTATTTATGTGTTAAAATATAGCCATACTTTGTGTCAGTGTGAATCATATAGAAGATTATACTTAATTTACCACCTTTAAAGTTTTCTACTTTAGGGTTTTTAAATTTTCTTTTTTGATTCTTTGTGTTTTAGGATTTTTAGAAATAATTTATGATTATAAAAGTAATACATTCAATTTACAATACAGAAATGAATAGACAGTAAAAGCCTTTGTCATTATCATTCTCAAAGATAACCATTTTAAAAAGTTTAATATATATCTTTCCAGACTTTTTTCTATGAATGTATACATCTATACATAGTGTATGGGGATTTATGTATGTGTGTAGAAATCATGAATACTGTTCTTGCTTTTTTCATTCAACTACATAGACATCCTTCTGTCAGTGGCTATAAATGCACTGCATACTTTTTTTGGCTGTGTGCCAGAGTCTCACTCAGTCACCCAGGTTTGAGTGCAGTGGCCCAATTACAATTCACTGCAGCTTTGACCTCCTGGGCTCAGGCAATCTTTCCGCCTCTGCCTCCCAAGTAGTGGGACTACAGGTGTGCACCACCATGTCTGGCTAATTTTTTGATTTTTTTCGTAGAGATGAGGTCTTGCTATGTTGCCCATGCTGGTTCTATTGCATACTTCTGAGGTCCAATGAGTTTGGGCACATTCAGGGTGGCCATAGACAGTTCTGCTCCATACTTTTTTTTTTTTAAATTTAATTTAATTTTTTTTTTTTTGAGTTGGAGTCTTACTCTGTCGCCCAGACTGGAGTGCAGTGGCTGCTCCCGGCCACCACAGCCTCGACCTGCTGGGCTCCGGCGATTCTTCTGCCTCAGCCTTCCGAGTAGCTGGAATTACAGGCATGCGCTACCACACCTGGCTGATTTTTTGATTTATTGTAGAGATGAGGTCTCGCCAAGTTGCTCAGGTGGGTCTCGAACCTGCGGGTTCAGGCAATCCACTCACCTCAGCCTCCCAAGGTGTGGGATTACAGGCTGAGCCACCGAGCCTGGCTTGCTCCATACTTTTTAATGGCTACTGAGTATTTTATTGTATGACTGTAATGTAAGTCCTCACTTAACATTGATAAGTTCTTGGAAACTGACTATAAATGAAATGACATATAATGAAACCGATTTCTTCATAGACTTGAATTGATATAAACAAGACTTCAGTTCCTATAGCTTATTTCTAGTCACAGAAACATCACCAAACTTCTAAATAAACATTTCTAATATTTAATATATATCTTTCCAGACTTTTTTCTATGAATGTATACATCTATTTGTGTATGGGGATTATGGGAATTTATGTATGTATATAGGAATCATGAATACTGTTTTTTCATTCAACTGCATAGACGTCCTTCTGTCAGTGGATATGAACCCATTACATACTTTTTGTGTGTGTGTAAGTATTCCAAAACACTTGAAATAAATGTGAACTATACATATATTTAAGAAAAATTAATCAAAACAAGTAAGATAGTTATTTACCCAATTTTTGGTGAATAGGTGAGTGGTAGTTGGTTAAATAAAGGAATATATGTTTGCAAAGCAAAAATTGTAAGGAGCACTTCCTACCACCATTCAGTTCAAAATAAATAATAACAAATATTGACGGGCTTATTGAACTCAGCATTTGTATGATTACTGTCTATTTTATGAATTTTTATTTTTCAATTTTTATTCATTCATTATTTTCTGACCCGCTTATTCCAGTTTATGGTTGCAGGTGGTTGGCATGTATCTGGGGAGCACAGGGCACAAAGCAGGAACCAATCCTGAACAAGATACCATTCCATCACAGAGTGCATTCCCACACTCACCTACACTTACTCATACTGGGACAATTTATATACACCAATTAACCTGATGTGCACATCTTTGGGATGTGGGAGGAATCTGGAGTACCTGGAGAAAAATCAAGCAGACTTGGGGAGAATGTGCAAACTCTACAAAAATATTGACCCTGCCTGGGAAACAATATTTTTTCTGATTAGTGTGCAGCAAAATGATGATGAATGAAATGATATAACTTGAGGACCTGCTGTGCTATAATTTAGTTTTTTCTTTTATACCTGTGTAAATTATTTTAAATTTTGCATTATTATAAAGAACATTGAATATGTATTCCTATATATACTTGTTGAATCTTTTCTGTAGGACAAATTCTAAAAATAGAATTGGTGAATTATCAAAGGATATTTTTGTACTTGTTAGTGAAGGGTGAATTTTTTCAACTAGTGTTTCTGAGTTAAGAGTATACTTTTTTTTTTAATTCTACCAGTAGGATCTGTGAGTACTTTCTTTCTCTTTAGAATTAATTTGGTAGTATTTTTGTTTGTTTGTTTGTTTGTTTGAGTTGGAGGCTCACTCTGTCGCCCAGACTGGAGTGCAGTGGCCGCTCCCAGCCACCACAGCCTCGACCTGCTGGGCTCCGGTGATCCTTCCGCCTCAGCCTTCCATGTAGCTGGAATTACAGGCGTGCACTACCACTCCCAGCTGATTTTTTGATTTATTGTAGAGATGAGGTCTCGCTGCCCAGGCGGGTCTCGAATCCACGGGCTCAGGTAATCCACTCACCTCAGCCTCCCAAAGGCGCAGGATTACAGGCTGAGCCACCAAACCCGGCCAATTTGGTAGTATTTTTGAAGGATAACAAACTAGCCTGACTTTTTGTTATTTTTATATTGAGAAGCAGCTAGCTCTTTTGATCTCTTATGAATTTAGTTATTGAGTGTCCTTTTTGGTTGCAAGCAATCAAAAATGGACCCTAGTTAGCTTACCCAGAAAAAACATTTTAATATATTCTGGAGTATTTAACAGAATTTGAGGTGGAGAGAAAGAACAAATTTCCTCCAGGTTACTCAGCAAAGGAGATCATTATAGTACTACCAGAAAGCAGTTATATTCCCATGATTTTTTAATGTTTCTATAGTCCATTCTACATTTTAAGTTCCTAGGAGAAAGATTATGACTGGGCTAGCTTTATTCTGATGTTCATCTTTAAACTAGTTATCTTTGGTCAGGGAAACAAGGTCAAATAGTAAAACAAATTGGTTGAAGACATCCCTTTACGACTACTCTTCACTTTGACCAAATAATGTTTGAATACATGCTCTGGATATGCCTTTGCTCAAGTCTGTATATTGGTAATAGAAATGAATCAAATAGCTTTCTAATGAAGGTTTTAATCTGATGCTTTACTTGTTAAAGTTGTTGCAGTAACAATACTCTTAAAAAGGCAGCAGGAATCTATATTAAAGCTGTAACCAAGCTACTGTATAAGGGGCCCTACAGTCAACATTTGGGGTTTATGTTTCGGGTGCATGGTGCTTTCTCCTCTACCTCCTTAAACATTTTTAGGCTGGAAGTTTACAAACAGAAGGTTTTATACCAAATGTTAGGTGCAAATCGTGCAATTAAGATTACCTTTTACCTCCTTCTTTCTGGTAGTTTTTTATTAAAGGGATGTTGAAAGCCCTAGAGGCAGTGGTGACTAGCTTGGAGAGGAGCTTGACCTTTCTCTATGACGGAGATTCAGGAAAATAGACATCTATCCAGGAGAGATAAGGACAGACTGCTACATAGAAGATATCCAGGAAGTCTCTGATACCAAAAATGGTCATTCCAGGCCTACCATGTGTTGGGATTCATATCTAGGAAAAAAAGGTAAACTGTATCTCAGATAAGTGTCTCAAAATGTCTAGTGTAGCACTAGGCTTACCATGTACTCAGTACCCAAGACCACCAGGACATGAGACCTCAAATATTTGTTTTATAGATCAAATTCTGCCCTTCCAAGGTATAACACTTCAAAAACTTTCAGCAAAATATAGTATTTGCTAATTGTTGGCACTTATAAACTGTTAGAACCTAACCCTGTCAGTGAGGAAATTGGAAAATTTGGTTTAAACTTGTAAAATAGGAATTGATTTTCCAAAGACGTGTGTCTTCAGTGAAAGGGATTTAAAAGAAAAAAGGCTTCAACATTTAATGCAGGTGAAAAGAGAAGGTAGATTTTTCTGCTATGTCAGGAGAATTTGTGCTGTGGCTTTTTCAAGGTACATGGTGTGGATTATCTTAATTCATGTTCCTTCAACTGTTGCTAGTTTATGCAAAGCTTGAAAGAAGTTCAAATAGAACAGGAAGACTGCTTTTATTTAATATATTCAGATAGCTGCTTCCTTAAATCAATGACTTTTATTCATTAAATGACTCTGAGATAACTATCTGGTCATGTGCGAGCAATGATTGCTTTTCTTACTGATAGAATAAGTTCATTGAACGTAGCTGATTGACAGCTTCAGTTGAATATTAAGAACACTGCTGATTTGTTAGTGAAGTACAGTTATTTGGATTCAAAACAATCTTATTATTTTGACTATTTTCAATATGCCAGTTTATTTGTGAATAACTTTACATGTATTGTCTGTTTGGGGGGGGGTTTGGGAGACAGCGTCTCACTGTGTTGCCTAGGTGAAGGGCAACCGCACAACAGCATGATCCTGGCTCACTGCAGCCTCAACCTCCTAGGCGTAAGCGATCTTCTCATCTCAGCTTCCTTAGTAGCTGGGACTACAGACGTGCACCAACATGCCTGGCTGTTGTTTTAAATTTTTTTATAGAGACAAGGGTTTACTATGTTGCCCAGGCTGATCTTGAACTCCTGGGCTCAAGCGATCTTCTTGCCTCAGCCTCCCAAAGTGCTGGAATTATAGGTGTGAGCCACTGTTTCTGGCCTCATGTATTGTCTTTTTAAAATTCTAATAATAATTATGTTAATTATGATATTAGGTTCAATTGTGTAATAATGGAAACACAGAATAAATGTATGTCTCATATAAAAGAAGTACAGATGATAATATGACTCTATGGATTCTTCTAGCTTCCATATCCTTAGTGCCTGACTTAAATTTTCAAGATAGCCTGATATTCTGGAATGGCTGCTGTATTTTGAGCCTGGAATGGGCAAAGAGAGCAAAAAAGATACACTTCTGAACAGAATAAACTTAAATAACTTTTCTGCAAATTCTTCTTACATTTTGTTTACATCTCACTGGCCATCTTCAAACAAAACTGGAAATTGTAATCTTTCTGCTGAGCTCATTGTTGTCAAGATTAAAATTGAAGCTCTCTTAGTAAGGAAAATGGAGAGAATTGTTATTACGTATATGGTGTCTGCTACAACAACCCTCTAGATAAGGATAATATGACTGTCTCTATTTCACTAAGAAGCAAACTAAGCCTTAGAGACATCCTTTAGCTTTAAGTGATGGAACTATGATTTGAATACAGGTTTACCTTACTTCAAAGCCCCTCCTTTCAAATCTTTCATTAGCTATTTCTTAACTGCCCCCCAAGATAACTGGAATCAAGGGTTTTAAAGAACAATAATTATTTGACTGAAATAATAGAGTAATTTGTAAAGAAATTCAGAAATATTTTTAGGTGTACTGGAGTTTTTGTGGCTGCTTATGGAGTGTCAACATAAGTTTGTGTCTTACCTGTCTTGTCACTGCAATTCAGTTTTTAAAAGAACTGATAAAATTAAAATTTTTAAAAAGAAAGCAAAAACCAAAAAATATTAAAAACGCTCACATTGAATAGTTTTTTTTAAAAATCAGAGCTACTTAAAATGTTTCATTTACATGGTCTTTGCTGAGTATTATTTGGATGTTTCAAAAATTGTGATGGAATGGATATCTTCTTTATGAAAATTTTGAAAGCCAGGCTCGGTGGCTCAGCCTGTAATCCCGCGCCTTTGGGAGGCTGAGGTGAGTGGATTGCCTGAGCCCGCGGGTTCGAGACCCACCTGGGCAACTTGGCGAGACCTCATCTCTACAATAAATCAAAAAATTAGCTGGGTGTGGTAGCGCACGCCTGTAATTCCAGCTACTTGGAAGGCTGAGGTGGAAGGATCGCCAGAGACCAGTAGGTCGAGGCTGCGGTGGCTGGGAGCGGCCACTGCACTCCAGTCTGGGCGACAGAGTGAGACTCCAACTCAAAAAAAAGAAAAGAAAATTTTGAAACTAAAGCCTAAAGTCATCTTTAGAGATATAAACATTGGTAGAGAATTTGAGATAGCCTGAACTGAAAAACATCTCAGAGTTCTCAAGAATTTTTTAGTTCATTAAATAAAGGTATAGATTATAGGTTCTTCTTGAAATAAACAAACTAATCAATAACTGAGCATAAAATTTTCAAATGAATAAAGTAGACTAAACTAATTTTTGTTCTATCTCTGTACTGCTAAAAGGTTTTTGCCAACAACTTACAGCTATATTTCAGTGTTTTTATCAATAAAATTGAGTGGTATCAAGGAAACTTTGACACTGAAAAGAAGACATGAGTTGTATTGAATTTTAGTTTAGGTTGATCAGTAGGATAAGAGTATGGTAAAAGTATACTGTAAATATTTGAATATAAGATGATTCCAAATATAGACTTCTAGTTTCAGCTACTTGGAAGGCTGAGGTGGAAGGATCATCTGAGCCGAGCAGGTTGAGGCTGCAGTGGCCTGAGCAGCATGCCACTGTACTCCAGCCTGAGTGACAGAGTGAGACTCCGTCTCAAAAAAAATACCCAAAACAAAAACAAATACAGAGTTCTGACCTGTTTCCCAATGAGAAGAAAACAAGAATAGAATTTTGCCATCTAGAAAAAATGTTCTAGTAGACATGTGGATGAAATAATCAGATGTGTATCGATCATTCAGTAAACAAATTATATATATTTAAAACCTCTTTCTGTTAAATGACTATTAATTTAGAAAATACTGCTATTCTTTAAATCATTTTGTGAAAGAATTTTATTTAAGCACTTAGTTTGCATGTTTCAGAAATTTCACATTGTTATCATTTAAAAGTGTCACTTTTAAAGTCAGGTAATACAGTTTTCCAGAACCTACTGTCTAAATTATGTAATATATAGCATATTTTGAATTTGCATCCTCATATCTGGTATGTGCTACTCAACAAATCATTTCAAATTTAATGGTGTAAAACAACAATTTTGTTAGGCTCAAGGATTTGATGGCCTAGGTATTCAAAAAGGAGGTAGTGGGGATGTCTTGTTTTTTTCCCATAATGTCCTGAGTCTTGACTGAGAAGATTTGAAGGCTGGAGGTGGGTCAGTGGCTTGGTGTTGGAATAATCTGGACATTCACTCACTTATGTCTGGTGCCTGGCCTAGGAAGACTCAAAGCATGCTGGCTTGAGCACCTGTACATGGTCTCTGTTGCCCTGCCTTCCTCATAGCATGGTGGCCTCAGGGTAGGCAATCAGATTTCTTTCATGGTGGCTCAGGGCTCCAAGTAAAATAGTAATTCAGCTGCGTCATCTTTTCTGACCTAGCTTCAAAAGTCACACAGGATCACTTTCACCATTTTCCACTGACTACAATCAAGTCACAACCTTGTCCAGATTCAGAAGAGGATGTAAACCCTATATCTTGATAGGAGGAGGGTCAAGGTCACAATATAGAAAAGCACATGGAAGGAGGATATTGTTGTGGCCATTTTTAGAAAATAAAATCTGCTGTCAAAATATATAATTCTGTTATAAAGAATTTTATTCTAGACCATAAAAGAGCTTTAAAAAGTTTACCCTATCGGTCTGTATTCAGATCTTCACAGCATTAACTACTTCCTGCAGTACATATATGCATACAAATTGCATGAATCTGATTACATATGATTTTTTAAGAGTAACCTTTTGACTTTTCTCTTGGCTTGGCTTCCCCTTCCCATCTCATTATCCCTACTCTCCCTCATAATCCATGTTAGCAGCTTTGTAGGTAGCCTTCCGTGTTCAGTGCTCATAAAATCATTATATACATAACCCATAGAGATACATAAAATCATTATATACATACGCATTTTGGGTATTTAATAAAAATGAAGTTATATACATAATTTTACCACCTCACTTCTCTCTCTAATAGTAGTTTATGATATACCTCCTCAACTGGAACAGCTCTAACTCTTAACAATATTCTGTGATTTAGATGTACAGTAAGTAATTTTCTACCTTATTTGTGGGTACTCAGTGTTTACATTTTTGGCCATGATGCATTAAAAATCCTTTAATGAGCCCAGCGCTTTGGGATTACAGAGTGAGACTCTGTCTCTGAAGAAAAAAAGATAAAAGTCTTTTAACATGTCTTTATATATTAGTGGTTTTTTATTTATGATAGATTCTAAAGAGGGAAGATGGTCTGAAAAAGGGCATGTGTTATTTTGATAGGTGGTTTTAGACTGCTTTTCCAAAAAGACTTTAGTATCTCACACTTACTTCAGCAGCGTATAAGAGCACCTTCCCTCATCTATCAGCATACATTATAGATCTTAATATTTACCAATCTGATAGATATAAAATATCACAGCATTAACTTTAATTTGCATGTTCTTAACTCCTGTTGAATTTTAGTAGCTTTTAATAAGTTTAACATTTAGACTGGCGTCTCTGTATTGTCTAGTCATAAATATTTGTTGAAGAATGAATTTCCTTTGCCCTTTTTTAATAGTTTATTTTTAATGCCAAATGTAGGCTTGTTTTATATTGTAATAATAGCTGTTAAGGTGAGTCACATTAAGCATAGTAAAGTCTACATCTGAAAGAAGATTCAGGTATACATTTAGAAAGATAGATAATCACTGTATCCATCAGGATTTTAAACTTTGAGAATGCATAACCTAAAGTTCTTTTTAAAAAAAAAAAAAACAGAAAAATTTATTTCTTCAAATGGTAGAAGACATATTGATGTATCTCATAGTGAACAATAGAAATTTTGGGATATTTTTAAATTGGCGGAATATTCAAAGTTACAATATAACAATAACAGAACTAATTATAATTATATTTGCAGTTTATACATCAAGCATTATGTCTTTGAGCCTACCAAATTTCTGATTATCTTTTTTAAAAAAATGATTAAACAAACAGTATCAAAGACATAGTCATATTTGTTCAAGTTCATGTTGATAATAACTGGTTTTGAATTCATGTAAGTATTTGGAATTGGCCAGCATAAACCAAGATGATGGTGATGGACCTTAATTAAACAGCCATCACTGCAATGCCAGACTATTTCTTCAATTTTACCCTCTCTGCAACCTTCAAACCAGTAAAAGACATCATTGTGCTTCAATGTAGGCAGAGTTCTTATTTGAAATGCTCCATGTGGTATAAGAAGATGTAATGGATGCTTCTTGCTTCCTAACCCATATGGATTTCCATTGATATTTGTTCCTATGAGCTCCAGGGTCTGTTCTAAGAGATATGACAGTGGCACTGCACTAATTTCCAAAACTCCAGGATCATCAGGATGATGCTTTATCACCAGGGCAATTTCAAATTCATAATTAATGACAGAGGAATGCCAGCAATACTGTTTGTTCTTTTTCTCTACTGGTACCCAACCAGGGATGTGTCCATTTTCATCAGGCACTGGATTCCCATTTAATTGTTCTATTTCCTTTGCTGGTATCCACTCTTGAACAGGTCTAAAGTCTTCCTCAAGATTCCAAAAAAATTCTTTTGAGTTTTCTTTTGAATGTGGAAAATTTTTAAATCTTTTTTCAGCTTGCTTGTTGGGGGTTTTCTGTCTAGCCGAGCCCAAAGATATGGCTGACCTGACGCTCCCTCTTGGCTGAGGGCTCCTCCTTCCTCCGTCACAAACATGCCCGGCACTTTCTGCTGCACGGAACCCAAGCGCCTCATGACTAGCCCCGCGGGCCTTGGGAGTGGCGACGCGAATAGCGCTGGGTCCGGGCCGAGAGAAATAGACCGGCTTCGCTGGGCGCCCGGCTCCATACAACTCGCACTCCACGCCTAGCGGCGGCGGCGGCTCCCACACAACCATAAAGTTCTTTTGATAATGGGGTTAGGGGTTGTGATTTCCCTCACTTCACTTCCTTTACTTGTGTCTTTTTACTAAATAAATATTTTTGACATTTAAAAAATATTTTTGACATTATAGCACCTGGGTTTTCAGTCTTGGGTTTTTTTTGTTGTTGTTGTTGTTTGTCAGAGTCTCACTCTTGCCCAGGCTGGAGTGCAGTGGCATGGTCACAGCCACCGCAATCTCGACCTGCAGGGCTCAGGTGATCCTTCTGCCTCAGCCTGCCAAGTAGTTGGAACCACAGGCATGTGCCACCACATTCGGCTGATTTTTTTATTGTAGAGAGGAGGTCTCATTAAATTTCCTGGGTTGGTCTTGAACCCCTGGGCTCTGGCAGTCCTCTCACCTCGGCCTCCCAAAGTGCTAGAATTACAGGCATGAGCCACTGAGCCCAGCTCAGGAAAACTTTCTTAACCAAAATTGGGCCGGGCACGATGACTCATACCTGTAATCCCAGCACTTCGAGAGGTAGTGATGAGAGGATTGCCTGAGCTCAGGGGTTCGAGACCAGCCTGAGCAACTTGGCGAGACCTCGTTTCTACGATAAATAAAAAAATCATCTGAGTGTGATGGCACATGCCTGTGGTTCCAACTACTTGGAAGGCTGAGGCAAAAGGATCACCTGAGCCCAGCAGGTCGAGACTGCCACTGCATTCCAGCCTGGGCAACAGAGCAAGACTCCGACTAAAGAAAACGAAAAAGGGAAGCTGACACTTGCTACAACATAAATGAACCTTGAGGATATTAAGTTAAATGCAGTAAACCAGTCACAAAAGACAAATACTATATGATTCCATTTATACATTGTATCCACTGTAGTCAAGTTTATAGAAACAGAAAGTAAAACTGGTTGTCAGGGGCTGAGAAGAGGAGGTAATGGGGGGTTGTTTATCAATGGATAAAGAGTTTCAGTTTTGCAAGATGAAAAAGTTCCAAAGATTTGTTGTACAACCATGCAAATATACTTAACACTACTGAATTGCTCACTTAAAAATGGTTTAGATGGCAAATTACGTTACGTTCTTTACCACAATTTAAAATCTTACATAAAAAATTGCTATAGATTTATATAGTGAATTACCGTGCTTCAGTGATAAATAAGAGCTACATATATTATAGTCAAATCTCAAGAATATGTAATAGGAAATAAAAGCAGGTGGTAACACATATAGTATGATTCAACAAAGCTCAAAAACAAGCACAACTAAAAATATTCGATAATGGAAATGTTAAAAAAAAGTAAGAAAATAAAATTTAGGATAGTAGCTACCTTTTTGCAGAGATAGCTACTTAGATTGGGAAACTGCCATCAAAAGCATGATAATACACACTTTTTAAAGCTAGGTGATAAACACTCTTAAAAATAAAATATATCGCATTATAAATATATTTTGTGTTTATTTAATAATGTTATGAGGCCAGGCATGGTGGCTCACACCTGTAATGTCAGCACGTAGGCAGAGGTGGGAGGACTGCCTAAAGCCAGTAGTTAGAGACCAACCTGGGCAACACAATGAGACCTGTCTCTACAAAAAATTTAAAAATTAGCTGGGTATGGTGGTGCATGCCTGTAGTCCTAGCTACTTGGGAGTCTGAGGCAGGAGAATCACTTGAGCCTGGATGTTTCAGGTTGCAGTGAGTTACGATCATTCCACTACACTCCAGTCTAGGCAGCAGAACAATACCCTGTCTGTAAAAATAATAATAATGTACAAAAATAGCTTTCTAAATATTCTAAGAAATTCTAGGATAGCACATAATCAAAGGGTAAGGAAAGCTCTTTTTTTTTTGAGTTGGATTCTCACTCTGTCGCCTAGACTGGAGTGCAGTGGCACGCTCAAGGCCACTACAGCCTCGACCTGCTGGGCTCAGGCAATTCTTCTACCTTCACCTTCCAAGTAGCTGGAACCACAGGCATGCATCACCACGCCTGGTAATTTTTTAATTTATTGTAGATGAGATCTTGCCAAGTTGCCCAGACTGATCTTGAACCCCTGAACTCAGGCAGTCCTCTCGCCTCTGCCTCCCAAAGTGTTAAGGTGACAGGCGTGAGCCACCATGCCTGACTGTCAGCTTTCTTTTTTTAAGACTGAATAATATTCCCTTGTATTTGTAGCCTACATTGTGTTTATCCATTCATCTATTGATGGGCATTTTAGTTGTTTTCATTTTTTGACTATTGTGAGTAACACTGCATGAATGTGGTTGTGCATATATCTCTTCAAGATTCCACTTTCGGTTTTTTTGGATGTATTTCTACAAATGGGATTGCTGGATAATGGTAATTCTATTTTTAATTTTTTAAGGAACTGCCTTACAATTTTCACAGTGGTGATACCATTTTACATTTCCACAAACGGTGTAGAAGGGTTCCAGTTTCTCCACATCCTCACCAACGTTTGTTATTTTCTGTGTTTTTGATAGTGTTCATCCTAATGCATATGAGGCGATGTCTTATACATTTGATCTACATTTCTCTAATGATTAGTGATGTCAAGCATCTTTTCAGATGTTTATTGGCCGTTCTGTATCTTTGGAGAAGTGTCTCTTTAAGTTCTTACCCCATTTTAAAATCAGGTTATTTATTTTTTTGTTGTTGAGATGTAACAGTTCTTTATATATTCTGTATATTAACTTCTTATCAGATATTTGATTTGCAAATATTTTCTTTTGTATGTTGCCTTTTCACTCTGTTGATTGTTTCCTTTGATATGCAGATACTTTAAAGTTTATATGGTCTATTTGTCTATTTTTGCTTTTGTTGCTTGTGCTTATAGTGCCATTTTTAGGAAATCATTGCCAGTTTTAGGTCTTACATTTAAATATACAAACTTCTAAATCCATTCTGTTATTTATAGAATTTATTGGTGTTTCCATTTTTCTACTGCAGATTCTTCCTCTATGAATATTCTTGTATATGTTTCCTGATAACGTACAAGAAAGTACTATGTATGCATTTCAGTGTAAGAGGTATTTCTTATGATGGGTCTCTGTCAAAATCAAGTGTAAAAATCCATTGCTCTAGAGCAGAGGTTGGTAAACTTTTTCTGTAAATGGCCAGATAGTAAATTAGGCTTTATAAATCATATTGTCTCTGTTGCAGCAGTTCAACTCTGCCTTTGTATTATAAAAATAATTATAGACAATACATAAATAAATTAACATGTTTGTTTCTAATGAGACTTTAAAGACCCTGAATTTAATATAATTTTCATGTGTTAGGAAATATTCTTTTGATTATTTTCAAAATAATTTTTCAAAAATGTGAATGCCATTTTTAGCTCATGGGCTATACAAAACAGTAGGTAACTCTTCAATTTGGCATGCAGGCATAGTTTTCCTGCCCCTGCTGTGTGGTATATATGGGGAGGTGATTGTTCAGGCTTAGCGTTTATACATTCTCAACTTTGCTAGAAATGCAAAACTTAATTTCTTTAGTACAGTTGACCCTTGAACAACATGAACTTGGACTGTACAGGTCCACTTATGTCTGGATTTGGGTTTTTTTTTTTTTTTTAGTAAATACAGTCTACTGTTTGTATAGGTTCCACAATTAAATGTGGTTGGAAAATATAGTATTTGCAGGATGCTAAATCTGCCAGTAGAAAGGACCAACTCTTCTTTATATCCACAGCCCTAGGAAGACTATGGGACTTGAATTACCCACAGGGTTTTGGTGAGGGGCGTGCCTTAGAACCAAACCCCCATGGATACCAAAGTTTCACCCACTTACTTTTTTATTACTCATCAGTTAGAGTTGTGATTACCTCACTTCTGGCCAACGCTTGATCTATCAGACTTTTAAACTTTCTCAGTATGGTGGATATAACGTGGAATTCATTTTGCTTTAAAGTAGCATTTCTTTGTTAATTAGCATTTTTCACGTTTATTGGCTATTTTAAATTTTTTTGTGAAATACTTATTCAGCTAAATATATTGCTCACTTGCTTTTGGATTGTTGGTCTTTTCCCTATTGAATTGTAGGAGTTCTCTAAGTATCCTGAGCAATAATATAGATGGTGCAAATAACTTCTCCTAATTCATGTCTTTATGTCTTCATAAAATCTTTACACACGCATAACTTAATTTTAATGTAGTTGGATGATAATAAATGTATCAGTCTTTTATGGTTTGCATTTTTTCCGCATTTTATTTAGGAAATTCTTTCTTAGGCTGAGATCAGAAAGACCAATTACAATTGGTCCTCTCTATCTGTGGGTTTTGTATCTATGCATTCAACCAACTGTTGGTCAAAAATATTTGGGGAAAAATGTGGATGGTTTTGTCTGTATTGAACATGTACAATTTTTATTTCTTGTCATTACTCCCTAAATAAAATATAACCACTATTTACATAGCATCTCATCATGTTAGGCATTATAATAATCTAGAGATGACTTATGGTATATGGCAGGATGTGCATACATTATATGCAGATACTGTGCCATTTTATGTAAGGGACTTGAGCTTCTGTGGATTTTGGTATCCAAGGAGGGTCCCGAAACCAGCACTCTATGGATATGGAGGGATGAGTGTATATTATTTCCTAAAATGTTCCTAAAATGGTTTTGCCTTTCACAGGTAGCTCTTGAATTACCCTAGATTAATTTTTTTATGTGAAGTGAGGCAGGGAACTAATTTTATTTTCTGTCATAAGGTTAACAATTGCCTTAACATCATATAGCTACTCTATAATGTGTGTCTGTGACCTTTTCCCATATTCTCCGTTAATGTTCCATTGAACTGTTTGTTTATTCCTGTGCAAGTACCATAGTGTTTTAACTAATTAAGCTATATGATAAATCTTAATAGTCTAATGGGACACATCCCTGAAAAATTTTCTTCAGGAGTGTTTTGCCTGCTCTTTCCTCTGTTCATGTAGAAATATGCGGGGGACTCAAAAAGTTGTGTATTTATCCTTACATATTTAAACTTCAGTGACCTTTAGAGTATTCTCTGTTTGATGCAGTACACCTATCGAAATGCTTTTTTCCACTGCTCAAAACAGATTTTGAACTCATCAATTTAGATGACTTTTAGTGTTTCTGCCATTTTTTTGTTACACCTTTTCCCATTGGTAAAACATTCCCCTATGAGAACTTTTTTCATCTGGGAAAACAAACAAAAAATTACTTGGGGTTAGATTGGGCGAATAGGGAGGGTGGAGCATGGCAGTCATGTTGTTTTTGGTCAAAATCTGCTAAAGACTCAGCATGGTGTAAGCAGGTGTGCTTGTAAATCACCCATCACGAAGTGGGCAAATGCACTGAAAGAATCTCCAAAGAAAAAAATTAACTGAAGCCGAATGCAGCCTCTCACAACAATGCTAGCTGGTATATTGATTCTGGTGGGTTCCTAGAACACTTACCTTCGCTAGAGAAGCCTGTTCTACAAGGGATCCACCCTCCAAAAGATAATTCTGGGATTTTGGGGTCCACCTTCATATCCTGCCACTTTCTAACAAAACAAAATCAAATAACAGCAAAATCTTTTTGGGAATTTGATTGTGTACACCAACTGGGAGAGAAGTGGCATGTTTATGATATTGAGTCTTCCTATCTGTGAACTTGGTATGTAATTCCATTTATTTAAATCTTTAATGCCTCTCAATACAATTTTCTAATTTACTCCATAAAGAATTATTATTCAAGCTCTTCTTATATTTTTGTATTTAAGTCATTTAATTTGTATGTAGGGTGAGATTGGGGTTCACTTTTCCCCCCAGATGAGTATCTTGTTGTGCTGCTATTATACACATAGTTCATCTTTTCATTCAAATAGCTAATCTTTTTTTTTTTTTTTTAAGTCTGAGTCTCCTTCTGTTGCCCAGGCAGAGTGCACTGGCTTGCTCACGATCACTGTAGCTCAACCTGCCGGGCTCAGGTGATCCTTCTGCCTCAGCCTTCCAAGTAACCAGAACTACAGGTGCATGCCACCACACTTGGCTACCTTTTTGATTTATTGTAGAGGTGAGGTCTTGCCAAGTTGCCCAGGCTGGTCTCAAACCCTTGGGTTCAGGCAGTCCTCTCTTTTCTGCCTTTCAAAGTGGTGGGATTACAGCTGTGAGCCAATGTGCCTGGCCCAAATGTATTACTTCTAAGAAGAATCAATATTTTTATTATGTATTTGTTGGGTTTTTTTTTTTTTTTTTTTTTTTTAAGGACATCGTCTTACTCTGTCACCCAGGCTGGAGAGCAGTGGTGCAGTATTAGTTCACTGTGACCTCAGACTTCTGGGCTCAAATGATTCTTTTGCCTCAGCTTCCCAATTAACTAGGACTGCAGGCATGCGCCACCATGTCTGGATAATTTTTTTTTTTTTGAGTTGGAGTCTCACTCTGTCGCCCAGACTGGAGTGCAGTGGCCGCTCCCGGCCACCGCAGCCTCAACCTGCTGGGCTCCGGCGATCCTCCCGCCTCAGCCTTCCAAGTAGCTGGAACTACAGGCGCACGCTACCATGCCCAGCTAATTTTTGATTTATTGTAGAGATGAAGTCTGGCCAAGTTGCCCATGCGGGTCTCGAACCCACGGGCTCAGGCAATCCACTCACCTCAGCCTCCCAAAGCATGGGATTACAGGCTGAGCCACCGAGCCTGGCTTTTTTTTTTTTTTTTTTTGTGGAGACTGGTCTTGAACTCCTGGCCTCAAGTGAACTTGCAACCTTGGCCTCTCAAACTGCTGGCATTACAAATGTGAGCAATTAAAAAAAAATATATGTGTGTGTGTGTGTGTGTGTGTGTGTGTGTGTGTGTGTGTGTGTGTGTATGTAGTGGCTAGAGCATATTAGTGTTTCTATGTTGCTAGATTCAACCTGATAATACTTTCTTAAGGATTTTCCTGGCAAATTGTGTGTAAAATTGGGGTTACAGCTTCATTAACTTTTTTATAGAATTCACTAGTGAAATCATCCAGGACTGGAGATTTCTCGGTGTGAAGTTTTAAAATATGAATTCACTTTCTTTAATAGATGTGTTATCTTATATCTGTTTTGCAAAGTTGTATTTTTCAAGAAATTTGTCTGTTTCATTTAAGTAGTCTTTTTTTATTATTTTAGTGGGGAATGCATAGTAGTGTCTCAATGTGTGTTTGTGTGTGTGTGGTTTTTTTTTTTTTAGTTGGAATCTCTCTATCACTTAGGCCTGACTAAGTGGCTACCACAGCCTCAAACTTCTGGTCTCAGGCAATCCTTCTCCTTCAGCCTTCCAAGTAGCTGTAACTACAGGTGCATGCCACCACGCTTGGCTATTTTTTTGATTTACTATAGAGACGAGGTTTCGCCAAGTTGCCCAGGCTGGTCTTGAACACTTTAGCTCAGGCAGTCTTCTAACCTCTGTGTTCTTAAGTGCTGGGATTATAGGTGTGAGCCACTGCTCATTGTGGTTTTAAGTTGCATTTTCGTAGTAACTAATGGTAATAGTAACAAGTAACTAATACTGTTGAGCATTTTTCAGAGTGCTTATTGGCCTTTCCTATATGTTGTTTTGCGAAATGTGTGTTAAAGTCTTTGCCCATTTTGAAATTTGGTTGTCTTTTTATTATCAAGTTGTAACGGTTCTTTATATAGTTTGGATACAAGTCTCTGTTATATAGATCAATAGATAGACTGATAGAAATAGATGACAATATCTCTGTGTTTGTCCCCATCTTTGTAAATCTCACTCTCTTCATATCCATCTATCTATTCACTCATTTATCCATCCATGTCTTTTTTTATATTAATAGTGTTCTTTGAGAAGCACAAGTTTTTAATGTTGATAAAGCCCAATTTTTATTTTTATGGTCTATGTTCTTTGTGTTCTATAACATCTTTCCTAAAATCATGAAGATTGGCTGGGCTCGGTGGCTCAGCCTATAATCCCAGCACTTTGGGAGGCCGAGGTGAGTGGATTGCTTGAGCCCGCACGTTCGAGACTAGCCCGGGCAACTTGGCAAGACTGCATCTCGAGCATAAATAAAAAAATTAACCGGACGTGGTAGCGCGCGATTGTAGTTCTGGCTGCTGAGGCGGGTGGCTGGGTTGACTGTGTGCATGTGTGCTACTGTACTCCAGTCTGGGTGATGGAGTGTCTCCCCAACTCAAAAAGTAAATAAATCATAAAGATTTTAATATACTGTCTTCTTTTTTTTTTGAGTTGGAGTCTCACTCTGTCACCCAGACTGGAGGGCAGTGGCCGCTCCCAGCCACTGCAGCCTCGACCTGCTGGGCTCTGGCGATCTTTCCACCTCAGCCTTCCGAATAGCTGGAATTACAGGCATGCGCTGCCATGCCCGGCTGATTTTTTGATTTATTGTAGAGATGAGGTCTCACCAAGTTGCCCAGGCGGGTCTCAAACCCACAGGCTCAGGCAGTCCACTCACCTCAGCCTCCCAAAGCGTGGGATTACAGGCTGAGTCACCAAGCCCGGCTTAATTTACTTGCTTCTAGAAAACTTATAGGTTAGGGTTAGATTTTATGTTTAAATTGATGCTCCAGATCATTAGTTTTTGTATATAGTGTAATACAAGAGTCAATATAATTTTTTGTATATGGACATTGAGTTGTATCAGTAACATTTATTGAAAATGCTGTTCTCTTTATTGATTTGCTTTGGCACTTTTGTTGATAATCAGTTGACTTATATAGTTGAGTCTGTTGCTGGACTGATTCTGTTCCATGGATCTGTAAGTTTATCCTTAGGCCAATACCATGCTGTCTTGATTAACTTACTTTTTATTTTTTTATTTTTATTTTTTTTTTGAGTTGGAGTCTCACTCTGTCGCCCAGACTGGAGTGCAGTGGCTGGGAGCGGGCTGGGCTCCGGTGATCCTTCCGCCTCAGCCTTTCGAGTAACTGGAACTACAGGTGTGCGCTACCACACCTGGCTAATTTTTTATTTATTGTAGAGATGAGGTCTTGCCAAGTTGCCCAGGCGGGCCTTGAACCTGCGGGCTCAGGCAGTCCACTCACCTCAGCCTCCCAAAGCACTGGGATTACAGGGTGAGCCACCGAGTCCGGCTGAGTCATTATTTTTCAAAGTTGTTTTGCTACCTTAGAATTTCTGCATTTCTATATAAATTTTTGAAGCAATTTGTCAATTTCTCCAACTTATCTTACTGGGATTTTTTAATAGGGATTATGTTGGGTCTAACATCAGTTTGGAGAGTATTGACATCTACGTAATAATAAATCTTTCAATTCATAGACATGGGATTTCAGTTTATTTAGATCTTTAAATTTTCTTAATGATGTTTTTGTTTTTTTTTCAGAGTATAGATTTTATACATATTTTGTTATCCATAAGTATTTCAAGTTAGGCAACTGGAAATGAAGTTTTTAAAAAGATATATTTTGTTGAGTTAAAATTTATAGATAATAAAACATTTTAAATTCATTTGAACTTTAACTTTTCACTTTGAAATAATTTTGGATTTAAAATATTAGGTAGTATAAGTCATCCAGATCTGTTCTTTTAAAATTGTTTTGGGTGTTCAAGTCATTGGCATTTACATATATGTTTTAGAGTCAGTGTGTAAAGTTCTACAAATAAGCCACAGGGATTTTGGGGATTTTGGCCGAGAGTACATTAAATCTGTAGATTAATTTGGGGAAAACTAATACCTTAAGTGTATAGTCTTTCTATCCATAAAAATGGTGTATTTCTCTGTTTTTTCGGTCTCCTTTAAATCTCTAATGAATATTTTGTAGTTTTCAGTGTATAACCATGAACATATTTTGCTAAATTTACTATATATATACATATATATGCATATATATGTATATATATAGTCTTTTGCATGTTTTATTTTTCTGAATTTCTTGTGTATGGTTAAATTAAAGACAGTTTTCTTCTGTAAAGTTAGCCAGTTAGTCATTTCCAAGTCAGTAGTAATCTATCCTTTCTGTACCAATTTGAAACGTGTTTCTATTTTTAATTTTATTATAAATGATTTTTATTATTTATTTATTTATTTATTTTGAGTTGGAGTCTCACTCTGTCGCCCAGACTGGAGTGCAGTGGCCACTCCTGGCCACCGCAGCCTCGACCTGCTGGGTTCCGGCGATCCTTCCACCTCAGCCTTCCAAGTAGCCGGAATTACAGGCATGTGCTATCACGCCCGGCTGATTTTTTGATTTATTGTGGAGATGAGGTCTCGCTGCCCAGGCGAGTCTCGAACCCGCGGGCTCAGGCAATCCACTCACCTCAGCCTCCCAAAGGTGCGGGATTACAGGCTGAGCCACCGAGCCCGGCATAAATGTTTTTTTTAAATTCAGTTTTTACTTGTTTTTTATTAGTGTAATACAAGTTATTTTTGTTTATTGACCTTGTATCGTACAACCTTTCTAAGCTCACCTTAGTCCTAGTAACTATTTTTTTTTTTTCTGAGTTGGAGTTTCACTCTGTTGCCCAGGCTGGAGTGCACACTCACTGCCACTGCAGCCTCCACCTGCTGGGCTCAGGTGATCTTTCCGCCTCAGCCTTCCAAGTAGTTGGAACTGCAGGCACACGCCACCATGCCTGGCTAATTTTTTGATTTATTGTAGCAATAAGGTCTCACCAAGTTGCCCAGGCTGGTCTTGAACCCGTGGAATCAGGCAATCCTCTCACCTAGGCCTCCCACAGTGCTGGTTATAGGCGTGAGCCACCACGCCCAGCCCTTAGTAAGTATTTTTGTTGACTCTTTAAGATTTTCTGCAAAGATAATCATGTAATCTTTTTTTTTTGAGTCGGAGTCTCACTCGATCGCCCAGACTGGAGTGCAGTGGCTGCTCCCGGCCACCGCAGCCTCGACCTGCTGGGATCCGGCGATCCTTCCGCCTCAGCCTTCCAAGTAGCCAGAATTACAGGCATGCGCTGCCACGTCCGGCTGATTTTTTGATTTATTGTAGAGATGAGGTCTCGCTGCCCAGGCGGGTCACGAACCCGCGGGCTCAGGCAATCCACTCACTTCAGCCTCCCAAAGGCACGGGATTACAGGCTGAGCCACCGAACCCGGCTAATCATGTAGTCTTTGAATAAACAATTTTACTTATTTTCTTTATCCAAATCGACCTTTTCTTTTCCTTTTAAAATTTCAGTAGCTAGAATCCTTAGTACAGTATTGAGTAGATGTGGTATGAGTACAGATTCTTTTTTTTTTTTCAAAAGCATTCAGTCAAATATTAAGATTAGTTGTAAATTTTTTTGTAGGTGCCTTTTCTCATGTTGAGGACCTTCAGTTCTCTTTTTGGTTTTCTGGAATATATTTTTGTAAATGAATATTAAATTTTTCAATTGCTTTTTCTTTGTCTACTAGGTGAACACGTTTTTTTCCTTAATGTGTTACTGTGATGAATTGATTTTTGAATACAAAACCCATCCTGCACTTATGAGATAAATCCTACTTTGTCACGATATGTTACTTGTATTATGTATTTCTAAATTAAAGTTACCTTTTTTTTTTTTTTTGGTTGGAATCTCACTCCGTTGCCTAGGCTGGAGTGTAGTGGCATGCTCACAGCCACCCCAGCATCGACCCGCTGGGCTCTGGTGTTCCTTCTACCTCAGCCTTCCAAGTAGCCAGAACTACAGGTGTGCAATTCCGTGCCTGGCTAATTTTTGATTTATTATAGAAACAAGGTCTCACCCAGTTTCCCAGGCTGGTCTTGAAGCTGCAGCCTCAGGCAGTCTACTTGTCTCAGCCTCCCAAAGTGCTGGGATTATAGGCTGAGCCACGGAGCCTCACCAAATTTACCAATATTTTAAGTGTTTATGCTAGTGTTCTTGAAGGATGTTGATCTGTATTTTTTATTTAATGTCTTTTTCAGGTTTTGGTTTCAGGTCAATACTGGGCTTATAAAATTAGGTAGGAAGTGTTCCTTTCTCATTTTTGCTAAAAGTTTACGTAAGATGGTCATTATTTCTTTTTTAAGTGTTTTATTTATTTAATGTACTATTGAAGACATCTGGACCTGGAACTATTCAGATCTCCTATTCCTTCTGTGTCAATTTTGGTGATTTTTGCCTTTCAAGTCATTTTCTCTGTCAAGACAGCCAACTAGAACTTTCCATGGTGATGGAAATGTTCTATATGGTATGTACATGTACACAGGGTATATCCACCTACATATAGTATATATACGGTATGTACATCTACATGCAGTAGCCACTAGCACTTGTGAATATTGAGCACTTGAAATATGATGAGTGTAGAAATGAAGTTTTAATTTAATTAAATGTATAGGTTCTTGGTCTTTTGTCTAAGATTAATTGTAATTTAATTATATTTAAATTTAAATAGTCACAGGTTATAGTTGGCTAGTATATTGGACATTGTAGATCTAAACTGTTATTTATATTTGTTAAGTTGTTCATTGTTCTTATGTACTGCCACAAAGTTGTTCATAACATTTTAGACATTATTGCCACAGTTGCTCATAATATTTCTTAATTTCTTAATTAATTAATTAAATTTATTTTTTACAGACAAGGTCTCACTCTGTTGCCAGGTTAGAGTGCAGTGGCATGATCATAGCTTATAACAACCTTGAACTCCTGGGTTCAAGTGAACCTCCTGCTTTGGCCTCCCAAAGTATTGAGATTACAGGCATGAGCTACCACACCCAACCCAATTTATTTTTAATTTCTATAAAATCTGTGGTACTGTTCCTTATTTCACTTCTGGTGTTAGCATTTGTGTCCTTCTCCTTTTTCCCCACCTCTTGTTTCTGTATACTACTTTTTAAAAAACTTGTTGAAAAAAATGTATTTGTAGTAAAATACGCTTAACGTGAAATTTACCAGCTTCACCCTTTGTAAGTGTACAGTTCACTAGTGTTAACTATATTAACATTGTTGTGCATCCAGTCTCCAGAGCTCTTTTCATCTTGTAAAACTGAACTCTATTCAACAATGACTCCCAATTTCTTCCTTTTTCCAGTCACCCTTCTATTTTCTGTCTATATGAATTTGCTAACTCTAGGTACTTTATGTAAGTGGAATCATAGTATTTATCTTTTTTCGACTACCTTATTTTACTTACCATAATTTCTTTAAGTTCATCTATGATATGACATGTCAGAATTCCCTTTTTAAGGCTGAGCAATATTTCATTGTATGTGTTATATACCATATTTTGTTTGTTATCTGTGGTTGGATACTTGGGTTCCTTCCACATTTTAGCTATTGTGAATAATGCTGCTATGAACATAGAAATACAGATATCTCTTTAAGACCCTGCTTTTCATTCTTTGGGGATCATATGGTAATTCTGGTTTTGATTTTTTGATAAACTGCCTTTGTTCTCCATAGGAGCTGCACCATTTTATATTTAGGTCAGTATTGCACAAAGTTTTCCATTTCTCCACATCTTTGCCAAGACTGGTAGTTTTCTTTTTTTTGTTAATAGCCATCTTAATGGTTCATTGTCATTTTGATTTGCATTTCCCTAATGATTAGTGATACTATTTCTTCATAGGCTTGTTGGATGTTTATATTTTTCTCTTTCTTTTTTTTAATGGTCTGTTTGTCTAGAGGTCTGTCATTTTTTTTCTTTTTAAAGATTTTGCTTTTGGTTAAACACTATTTGTTCACTTTCTGCTACATAGATTTTTATCTTACCTTTATTATTTCTTCTATTTAAGGTTTGATTTGCTCCTTTTCTAACTTCTTAAGATGGAACTTTAGGTTATTAATTTTATACTTTTTTTTTTTTTGAGTTGGAGTCTCACTCAATCGCCCAGACTGGAGTGCAGTGGCCACTCCCAGCCACCGCAGCCTCGACCTGCTGGGCTCCAACGATCCTTCCACTTCAGCCTTCCAAGTAGCAGGAACTACAGGCGTGCACTACCACACCCGGCTAATTTTTTGATTTATTGTAGAGATGAGGTCTCGCCAAGTTGCCCAGGCTGGTCTCGAACCTGCAGGCTCAGACAATCCACTCACCTCGGCCTCCCAAAGTGCTGGGATTACAGGTTGAGCCACCGAGCCCAGCCTATACTTTTTTCTTAATAGACAGTATACATTTATTACTTTTCCTCTAAGTACTGCTTTTACTCAAATTTGGATATGTCATGTTTTCATTCATATTCACTTTGTAATATTTTCTTTTTTTTTTTTGAGTTAGAGTCTCACTCTGTCGCCCAGACTGGAGTGCAGTGGCCGCTCCCGGCCACCACAGCCTCGACCTGCTGGGCTCCGGCGATCCTTCTGCCTCAGCCTTCCAAGTAACTGGAACTACAGGCACGCGCTACCATGCCCAGCTCATTTTGATTTATTGTAGAGATGAGGTCTTGCCAAGTTGCCCAGGTGGGTCTCGAACCTGTGGGCTCAGGCAATCCACTCACCTCAGCCTCCCAAAGGCACGGGATTACAGGTTGAGCCACTGAACCCGGCTGTAATATTTTCTAATTTTTTTTGTGATTTCCTCTTTGACCCATGGATTTATTTAAAGAAGTATTTTGTTTTGTTTCCAAATATTTAGGAATTTTTCAAATACACTTTTGTTATTGAGTACTGCTTTAATTTCATTGAAGTCTGAATATATACCCTGTAAGATTTCCATTATTTGATAATTCTACCATATAATATTTCCATCATTTAGTATGTAGTCCGTTTTAGTGATTTTCTGTGTTTGCTGGAAAAAAATGTGTTCTGCCATTTTGGAGTGTAATATTTTAACCACATGTTCTTACTTGTAAGCAGCCCTTGAACAGTTATCATAATACTATAAGAAAGGGATTGGCAGTAGTGGGAAACTTCCAGGGGTACTTGCGTAATGACCATTTTGGATACCTGATCCCATTTTTAAAGTTAAAAAAAAGTCATTTAGATCAAGTTGACTGACAGCATCTTTTTAGATTTTTTAATATTTTTACCAATTTTTTTTGACTATTTGCTCTATCAATTATTAATAGAAAAGTGTCATACTCTTTATTATTATGGAGTTATCTATTTTTGTTTTTAATTCTGTTAGTTTCCAGTGTTCTTTGTTCCGTTGTGGATATCCACATTTCTATCAGTATTTCTTGTCATGCATGTCTGCTGGTGACATATTCTTTTAGCTTTACCTGAAAATGTTATTTTACCTTCCTTTTTGAAGATTATTTTAACTTTATAAGGAGTTCTAGGTTGGCATTTGCTTTTTTCTTTCAACACTTTTTAAGTTCAAAAACTTTGGGAAAAAGTTTATTGAAATGCCTCCCAATTCCAGTTGAACATGTTATTCTACTTAATATCTTTACTACAGATCTGTTGTTTTTCAGTCTTTTTTTTCCTCTCTGTGCTTCTGTGTAGTTTTTTTTATTGCCCTATCTTCTTTCACTGTTATTTTCTACTGTATTGTCTAATCTACTCTTAGCCTATCCAGTGAATTTTTATTTTAGATTATATTATTTCATTCTATAAGTTCCTTTTTTTGAGTTGGAGTCTCATTCTGTCACCCAGACTGGAGTGCAGTGACACGCTTACAGCCACCCCAGTGTCGACCTGCTGGGCTCTGGTGATCCTTGCGCCTCATCCTTCCAAATATTTGAAACTGTAGGCACGCTACTACGCGCCTGGCTAATGTTTTGATTTATTGTAGAGATGAGGTCTCACAAAGTTGCCCAGGTTGTTCTCGAACCCATGGACTCAGGCAGTCCCCTTATCTTGGCCTCCCAAAGTACTGGGATTACTGGCTTGGGCCTCCACGCATGGCCTAGAAATTCCTTTTTTTTTTGAGTTGGAGTCTCACTCTGTCGCCCAGACTGGAGTGCAGTGG
>NW_007255948.1:639081-699368 GCF_000164805.1 Carlito syrichta | reverse complement strand
CAGCCTTCCAAGTAGCTGGAACTACAGGCGCGCGCTACCACGCCCGGCTAATTTTTTATTCATTGTGGAGATGAGGTCTCGCCAAGTTGCCCAGGTGGGTCTCGAACCCGTGGGCTCAGGCAATTCACTCACCTCAGCCTCCCAAAGGCACAGGATTACAGGCTGAGCCACCGAGCCCAGCTAGAAATTCCTTTTTAAAAACAGTATATTTTCTACTTTTATCCTCAACAATTTCATGTTTTCTGCTATTATCTTTTATTTAAGGAGTGTTGAACTTTGTTCTCATATGCAGTTAGTTTTCTTTGGATTAGCTTGATCTTTTTAACCTTCTATGATCGACTCTACTGTACCTTCTATGATCGACTCAGTTCTATGATCGACTCTACTGTAGATTTCATTTAGTTCAGAAGTTTTTAGTGATTGTCCCAGGTGTTTGACAAGTTTTTTCTTTTTAAATGGGCTTTATTTTTAGAGCAGTTTTGGGTGCTCAGTAAAATTGAGTGGAATGTACAGTTTTATATCTCCCCTGCCCCCACACTTTCCTCACTGTGGACATCCTGAATCTCGGTGCTACATTTGTCACAGTTGGTGACCCTGTATTGACACATCATTATTATTCAAAGTCCATAGTTTACCATAGGGCTCACTGTTGGTGTTGGTTATTTCATGGGTTTTGACGAATATATAACCACATGTATCCACCCTAGTAGTGTCATAGAGAATAGTTTTACTGCTCTAGAAATCCTTTTCCATCCCTCTTTCTCCCTACCCCAGAAACCACTGATCTATTCAGTCTCCATCAATTTGCCTTTTCCAGAATGTCATATAGTTAAAATCAAACAGTATGTAGCCTTTTGAAATTGGCTTCTTTCACTTAGTAATATGTATTTAAGTTTCCACATGAGTTTCATGGGTTGGTAGCTTTTTTTCCTTTCTTTTCTTTTTCTAAACACTGAATAATATTTCATTGGGTAATTGTGTCACAGTTTATTTAGTGACAGAGTCTTGTCACTCGGGCTAATCAGAGTTCAAAAGTCACCTCATCCTTGTGTGAACGCCAGTAATTTTTCACCTTACAGCTCCCTGATAAGTTGTTCTGTGCCCAGTCTTAGTTTCACACAGCACATGTGCAGATTAATATTCAGCCAAAGAACTTCTAGTGTTCTTTCTCTGTGTATTTGTCTCTTCTCCAGTAATTGTCCTGCAGATACCAGCTGCAACTTTTTTGAGCTTCTGTTTCATGTCTCCTTAGCTTAGTGAGACAGTGTGCTCTGTTTCAGTTTTTTTTTTTTTGTTCTGTACTGGGGTTTGCTCAGTGTTCCCAGGTTGAAAGCCATGGTGAACCCAAGGTACATGTTTCCTTTTTCTCAGAGATCACAGTCTTGTGTTGCTTGTTGTCTGTACTCTGTAAAGAGATGTTTCATATTTTGCCTGGCTTTTTAGTTATCAGTAACAGGGGAGTTCTTCTTGGACCAGTACTCCACCATGGCTGGAGATGGAGTGTTTCATGACAGTAATATAACTAGTGTCTAATTTACAATCTGTTTTTGATTTTGAACTTAACTCAGAAATAGTTCTATAGATAATTGCCCTATATAGTTTTCTAGGCCCATTTAACTCAATGTATTTCCCTAGCATAAAGCCAGTTGTATTTTGTGAACCACACATAGCAACATTTCTACAGGTCAGGGGTCAGCAAGTTCTTTTCCTAAAGGGCCAAGTATAACATTTTAAAGTTTCATTGTCTTAGCCAACAATTATGGTTTATTACATGTCTTTCTTATTCTTCTTTTTACAGCCTTTTAAAAATGTAAATTTTTCTTAGCTTTGGACCATCTATAAATAGGCCCTGAGTCAAGAGCCATATAGTTTACCAACACCTACTCTAGATAAAATTGTTTATATGATTTTTTTCTATTTTTATTAAGAAAAACTATTGATCATTGCTACAGATAGTATGAGTGAGGAGAAATGGTGTGTCTTGTATTTAATGAGTTTATGGGGGTCACAAAATGAAGTTATTATGGATTTACGGATGCCATTGAGGGAAAACAGTGTAAGTTACTCTGTCTCTACAGTCATAAAACCCATAAAAAGGATTATTTTAACATTGTTTTCTTTCTGAATTATAAAAGGTAGGATTAAAAATTTGGTTTAAGATGAACGAATCTTGATTATCTACTAGAAAGAAATACCAGCTAAATCTGGTGTGGCAACTAAGGAGATGAAAATACAAAATTTTGTTTTATAAATAATGTATGTTACACAAATTTTGGAATTAGGACAAAGAATAGCAGCAATACTTACGGAGCTGAAGATTGGGGCACAGTTGGATAGTTGGAACTGTCTCCATATCTCTGTTGTATTGTGCTTCTGCAACTATTGGCAAAAATGACTTTTGCTTTATTATTTTGTTTAAATATCATTTGAGTCTGCTTAAACAAGTAAGATGTTCTCTGAAATATTGAAATTAATAGGATAGATAAGTTTTACTCAAAAAATGTATAGTATCTTATTTCAGTGATTGTCAGTTTTAAAAGACCTTTGATAATTTCTAGATATACACTGAATATTTGTATCACATTATAGATATCTCTGATCTTCTTGATGATTGCTCTCAGAGAACTACAAATATCAGTGATCATTCAAAAAAGTAAAGTCTGTTGTCTTTACTTTATTTGTCCTCATAGTGAAGAACAAATGGCTATCTGTTTCATAAGATATTTCAGAGTGCACTTAAAACAAATATTTTTTTAGAGACAGGATCTCAGTCTGTTACCCATACTGGAGTGCAGTGCCATGATCATATTGCTCACTGTAGCTTCAGACTCCTAGGCTTAAGTGATCCTCCTGTCTCAGCCTCTCAAGTAGCTAGGACTATAGGTACATATACCACCTGACCTGGCTGATTTTTTTATTTTTATTTTGAGTAGAGATGGGGATTTTGCTATGTTGCCCAGGCTGATTTAGAATTCCTGGCCTCAAGTGATCCTCCCACCTGAGTTCAAGCCATAGTATATTTTAAAGTCATAGTGTCTTTTTATTTTTTTGGCTATCTTAGTAGTGCTTAAGTAGGCTATTAAATTCATTTCTGTTAGGGGTGTTTCAAGTGTCCACATTAGTTTATTATCTTTTGGTAAATTATAAAATCAAATTGTCTAAATATTCTACTGGTTTCAAACTTAAAAAAAAATACTTTAAACACAATTAGAAATATTTGTACATTGAGGCATATATGTGTATATGTGTGTGTACACAAACATTTCTTGTACTATTACTTACTATCATTCTATATGATGCGCTTTGCTTTCTGTTCTAGTTCATTAAAAAAAATTACTGAGCCAGGCTCGGTGGCTCAGCCTGTAATCCCGTGCCTTTGGGAGGCTGACGTAAGTGGATTGCCTAAGCCCGCGGGTTCGAGACCCGCCTGGGCAACTTGGCAAGACCTCATCTCTACAATAAAAAAAACAAAAAAATTAGCCAGGCGTGGTAGCATGTGCCTGTAGTTCCAGCTACTTGGAAGGCTGAGGCGGAAGGATCGCCGGAGCTCAGCCGGTCGAGGCTGCGGCCCGGCCACTGCACTCCAGTCTGGGCGACAGAGTGAGACTCCAACTCAAAAAAAGAAAAAGAAAAAAGAGGTTTTTATTATTTAGGAAGTTGTATTTTATTGAATAGCAATAACAATCAAAACATCTCTTAGAAATACTTCTGTGACAAAACAAAATGCTCATTTAAGCTTTTATTTCAAATGAAACAAGGTCACCTCATTTTACGCTTATTGTTTGTTTTTACATTTATAAGAGGAGTTTTTTGTTTTCTTTTGATTCCTTGTTTCTTCAGATAAAAAGGAAAAGTGGCAACCTCCAGGGAATTGTGAGAGAATCATGATTTCTGAAGTTGAAATTACTGTTAATATTACTTTATTTCTGAAAATTATGCTTTGATTAAAATAAAAAATGTACAAGAGGGATTAAGTAATGTATTAGAAATGAAAGTAACGGCCCTTTTACAATATTCCTTTATATGGTAATTGAATTTTTTTTGTTGATGGTTATACTTTAAAATGAAATGGTGCTTGGATGTAGTATAAAAATATCAGCCCACCATTAAAGGAAGGGCTAAGCATAAGAAGGACTAGGAATAAAAGTTGACTTTACCTGGCATAATTAAATTTGCTTTCATATCAGACAGAAATATTGTATACAGATTACTTAAAATAACTTTTTTATGCACCTTTAGCAAAATCTAACAATCTCACTTACCTGTATTTTACTGATTACAACCTCTGTTGCACAAAGATTTTTCTCCTTACCTCATTAGTTACTTCCTCTTTATTGGATCTTTCTTATGAGCATACTACAAAGCTGTAATATTCTGTCTTTAAAAAGAAAATTCTCATGAAGAAACAAAAATATATACATAGTCAAAAAATCCTCTGTTGACTCTGTATTTAGTTTGGTTTCAGTTACTCTGAAGAGTTATCTTACTCTCTTACTCCTTCAGTTTCTCTGAAGAATTATTTATAGTTATGGTTTTCAAGTTGTCTTCTTTTGGTATTTATTGGAATCACCCAATAAATTTATATACATATTTTCCCACTGATATTAGAAGTTCATTTTAGCTTTGCCAGTGTTAATTCTCAGTCTTTATTTTATTGACCATCTCAGCAGAATTCATTATAGTCACTTCCTCCTTAATGAAATATTTTCTTTTTTTAGCTTCTGTGACACCAGTCTCTTCATTTTCCTCTTACTTCCTTAGTATTACATCTTAATCTTTTCTCCTGATTTCCTTCCTTCCTATCAGATCTAAATGTTAAAGTATCTCAGGACTCTCAGCTCTCTTGCATCTATAGTAAGTAAACTCACTACATGATCTTATTTATTTAGTCTCATGAATTTTAAGTACCAGCACTTCATCGATGAGTCTCTAATTTGTATCTCATTACTTGGCAAGAGTCTCCTGATTAACTACAGACTAATATATCCAACTTCCTTCTTGATACCTTCATTTGAAGATTTGGTAAAGATAGCAAAATTAACAGTCCCCCAAACAAACTATTCACATATCCCTTTCTGATCCTCTCTTGGTGTTCCTACCTCAGTAAGTAGTACCCTGTTGTGTTATCCTTAATTTCTTTCATACTTTGCATCTCATATACGCATATCAGGCAAGGATTCTATCTTCAAAATATATACAAATCTCCTCACTTTATCTCACATCCACCATCATTATCTTCATCTTAGCCACAAGATTTTCCTTGGATTTTTGTAGTAACTCCCTAAGTAGTATTCCTGCTTTCATTCTTTGGCTCCATGTAACAGTGAACAGCTTTACAGTATACAGAAGCCATATGTAAAACATGATTTTTAATTAATTAACTAACTAATTAATTTTTTTGAGTTGGAGTCTCACTCTGTCACCCAGACTGGGGTGCAGTAGCCGCTCCTGGCCACCGCAGCCTCCACCTGCTGAGCTCCGGCGCTCCTTCCGCCTCAGCCTTCCAAGTAGCTGTATCTACAGGCGTGCGCTACCATGCCCGGCTAATTTTTTTAAAAAATTTATTGTGGAGATGGGGGTCTCACCAAGTTGCCCAGGCAGGTCTTGAACCCGCGGGCTCAGGTAATTCACTCACCTCAGCCTCCCAAAGCGCGGGATTACAGGCCGAACCACCGAGCCCGGCTAATTAATTAATTAATATATATAGTTTTTGAGTTGGGGTCTCACTCTGTCAGCCAGGCTGGAGTGCAGTGGCATGCTAATGGTCACCGCAGCCTCAAACTGTTGGATTCAGATGATCCTTCCACCTCAGCTTTCCAAGTAGCTGAAATCATAGGTACGCACCACTATGCCCAGCTACTTTTTAAATTTATTGTAGAGATGAGGTCTCGCCAAGTTACCTAGGCTGGGCTCGAACTCCTGGACTGAGGCAGTCATCTTGCCTCTGCCTCCCAAAGTGCTGGGATTACAGGAGTGAGCCACCACGCTTGGCTCATAGAATTTTTTAATAAAATGTGAATCAAATCATGTTGATCCCTCTTTAGAACCTTTTAATGACTTCCTAAGATTTCCATACCTTGGAATGTTTTCTGTTGCCTGAAATTCCTAATAGATCTGTCTTCTGTTTATTTCTCTTCTCTCATATCTTAACACTTTTCCTCTCATTCATTCAATTCCAGCCATACCGTTTTTGTTTTTCCTCAAATATGTCAAACATGGCTTAACATGGTGACTCACTCTTGTAATTTTAACACTTTGGGATGCCCAAGTGAGAGGACTGCTTGAGCCCAGGAGTTCCAGAGCAGCCTGGGCAACATAATGAGACCTTGTCTTTATTAAAAGAAAAATGAGCTGTAACTGCTGTAATCCCAGCAGTTTGGGAGGCTGAGATGAGTGGATTGCCTGAGCCCGCGGGTTCGCGACTCACCTGGGCAACTTGGTGAGACCTCATATCTACAATAAAATAAAAAATTAGCTGGGTGTGGTAGCACGCACCTGTAGTTCCAGCTACTTGGAAGGCCGAGGCGGAAGGATTGCCAGAGCCCAGCAGGTCGAGGCTGCAGTGGCCAGAAGCGGCTACTGCACTCCAGTCTGGGTGACAGAGTGAGACTCCAACTCAAAAAAAAAAAAAAAAGTGGTGGGTGCAGTGGCTCACGCATGTAATTCTAGCACTTTGGGAGGCAGAGGTGAGAAGGATTGCCTGAGCCTAGGGCTTTTAGGTCAGCCTGGGCAACTTGGCGAGACCTTGTCTGTACAATAAATAAAAAAATTGGCCAGGTGTGGTGGCACATGCCTATAGTTCCAGCTTCTTGGAAGGTTGAGGCAGAAGGATCGCCTGAGCCCAGCAGGTTGAGACTGTGGTGGCGGTGAGCATGCCACTGTACTCCAGCCTAGAAAACAGAGTGAGATTCTGACTCACTCTGAGAAAAAAGAAAACCAAGCATACATACAGTATCTAAAAGCCAGGAATCTTCCATGAGAAATTTGTGATTTCAAGTGTTTTAGGTACTATCGTCATGGTGCTTTGTTCTGTAGATCTAGGCTTTGAGAAGCAGAAACTTTATTTTGTGTGTTTATATGGACCAAAAGAATGAGAAGAATTCTGATTCAGTTAATTAATATATAACTAGTACTTACAGTTTATTTACATAAGATTTTATGCAGCCTGCAGACTTACTGTTCAATAAGTACCAAAACTGCAAATTCAAATGAAATGTTTTGTCAAAAATTGACATCTCTGAGAAAGCTTTAAGTCTCTAATGCATTTCAAATAAAAATTTAAAAATTTAAAAAATAAATAATAGATGTATATGCTTCAAAACTCAAAGATAAAATGGATATTCTTTAAAAAGTAAGTGTTTGTGTCTTCCAGCCATCTAGCTTTGCTTCTTGTAGAAAATCAATGGCAGATAATTTTTATGTAGTGTTAGCAAAAAATGTATGCACATTTTAAGAATGATATTCACTCTAATGATGGCATTAATCAAATGCTAGCTTCACCATGCAACAGGCAGGACAAAGAAAATGGTGGAAGCAGGGTTGAGTGAACGTCATACTACCGTAATTTAATTCAGCTTTGAAAAGTAATGCATAGATAACATCTCTTAAAGTGTGTATACATTTGTTTGCACACACACACACACACACACACACACACACACACACACACACACACATATTTTTGTTCCTCACTTGGGTATTTTTATTTAACAGATCTTGGAATCCATATAAAGCTGCCTCATTCTTTTTTAACAATTATATAGTATTCCATTGTACTGTAATTCATTTTGCCTTGCTGATGAAGAGATAGGGTGTTTCCAGTCTTTTGCTGCTATAAATGTTCTTTTTCATTGATTTCTTGTGAGATTATATCTGCAGGATGAATTTATAAAAATTGAATTTTGGGGTCAAGAGTTATATGTATTTAAAGTATAATAAATATCGCCTAATTGCTCTTTATTTGTTTTGTAGCAGTTTACACTCTTACTAGTAGTAGTTGACTATAAGGGTTGGCAGTTGTTTTTCTGTTAAGAGCCAGGTAGTAAATATTTTAGGCTTTGCAGCCTACATATGATCTCCATCACAAACTCTTTTTTGTGTATATTTTGGCCTTGGTCCATAGTTAACTAACTTTAGATTATAGCATTGTTGCAAGATTGTTACTACAGCCTTTTGTCATTAGTAACTTGAGTGAACATTGTATCTCAGTGCATTATTAATTTACATTTCTCTTGTTGAAGCTTAGTAATTCTCTTCCTGTGAAATATTTGTTCACATCCTTTGCTTTTATATATATATTTGGTTTTTTGCATCTTTATTGAATTATGAGTCTTATCTTTCTTTGTTAGGGAAATTACCCATTATGATATAAAGTACAATAAAATCTTTTAAGCCAGCTTATCCTTTATCTTTTTTTTTTTTTTTTTTTTAATGTTTTGTAGAGACGATGTCTCACTTTTTTGCCCAGACTGGAACTCCTAGGCTCAAATGATCAACCTGCCTTAGCCTCCCAAAGTGCTGGGATTACTGGTGTGAACCACCACACCCAGTTTATCCTTTATCTTTTGATATGGTTTGTGTTTTCATCTCTTTGGAATTTTTGCAGTAATATTTGATCCTTTATATTTTCATTCATAAATTTGTCTTTTATTCTGGATTTTTTTGTCATCATTAGAAAGACTTGTACCAATTTTATGACTTAAAAATATTTCTTCCATGATTTCTTTAGTATTACTGTTTTATTTTTATTTTTATTTTTATTTTATTTTTTTTGAGTTGGAGTCTCACTCTGTCGCCCAGACTGGAGTGCAGTAGCCGCTCCCGGCCACCGCAGCCTCGATCTACTGGGCTCCGGCAATCCTTCCACCTCAGCCTTCCAAGTAGCCGGAATTACAGGCATGCACTACCATGCCCGGCTGATTTTTTGATTTATTGTAGAGATGAGGTCTCGCTGCCCAGGCGGGTCTCGAACCCGCGGGCTCAGGCAATCCACTCACCTCAGCCTCCCAAAGGTGCAGGATTACAGGCTGAGCCACCGAGCCCAGCTTATTTTTTATAACTAAACTTAGATACATCTCTAAGTTATTTTGATGTGAGTCAGGGATCCAGTTTTTCCAGGTAGTTACTTTTTTCTTCCAGTACTATATTCTGAATTTAAATGTAGTGGTATGGAATGTTGCTTACAATATTACTTCTTAGCATTAGCTTTTTATATACCACATAACTAACTGCTGACCACATAAAATGCTTATTTTTTTCATTCATTAAATCTTACAGAGCACATGCTATGCGGTTAGCTTCTAATGATGAAATGTTGTAAAGACTCTAATCTTTAATTGCTTACAGTCTAGTAAGTGTGTGTGTGTGTGTATGTACAATCTACTTCTTTCTTTTTTTTTTTGAGTTGGAGTCTCACTCAGTCACCCAGACTAGAGTGCAGTGACCGCTCCCGGCCACTGCAGCCTTGACCTGCTGTGCTCCAGTGATCCTTCCGCCTCAGCCATCCCAGTAGCCAGAACTACAGGCACTCGCTACCATGCCCAGCTGATTTTTTGATTTATTGTAGAGATGAGGTCCCGCCAAGTCGCCCAGGCGGGTCTCGAACCCGCAGGCTCAGGCAGTCCACTCACCTCAGCCTCCCAAAGCGCTGGGATTATAGGCTGAGCCACTGAGCCCGGCTAACCTGCTTCTTTAGTTATATTTTCTTCCGTTATTATTAGAATTTTTCAGATAAGTGAAAAAATTAAAAGAACAGTACAGTGAATATCATTCTTTCCTTCTTCTCCCTCCCTGCTTCTCTCAATGTGGTATACTATGTGAAAATACGTCATAGACATTATGATTCCTCACCTGTAAGTTATAAAGTATGCATCTCTTAATTTTAGCATGTTTTACCATTTGTTGTCTAAATTGGTTATTTTATAAAGTATAAAAGAGTGATTTCCCAAGTCTATTATTTCTTCTACATTTATTAGCAAGCATTCTTCTGATAAAAAAGCTTCTTCTCCCTTCCTTTTGATATCGTTATGGACTCAATTTATTTTTACTTATTCACCAACACACTGTTTCTCATTTTCTGTTTGTTCTTCTAGCACTGTGAAAAGGGGGAAATTATAATTATCCTTTTCATCATTTTATCCCTAGAACCTAGCATAGTAGCTACCACCTAGTACTGTAATAATTCATATGTGCTGAATGAATGAATACTTCAGGTAATGAGGAGCTGTTGAAGAATATCAAGGGAGGGTATAATATGGAATGATTTATGTTTTAGAAAGATGATTCTGGTGTCTAGGGAGGATGACAACTTGAAGAAATCTTTAATTTGGACTCTGTATCAGTTAGGAATTAACTGTAAATTATCCAACTCAAATCAACTTAAACAAAAAGTGGAAATGTATTGGATCATGGACTCTAGGGAAGGATTGAAGAACCAATATGAAGGGTATATATCTGGACTTCAGGAACAAATAAATGCAAGGATGCCAATTCTAGTAATATTTTCAGTCAGTTTCATTTTGTTTTTATCAGTTACAGTTTACCTCCTCATAGGCCAATTAAATGTAGTTTGGACATCAGGTTTGTAAGAATATGGTTGCTTCCTGGATATCCACGATTGAGTTAGTACACTGTTGAAGGTTTTGCCAGTAGTCCAGGAAGAGATGTGAAATGTTAGAACTAAGTACCCAGTAAAAGAGATGGATCTGAGAGATATTAAGTAGTACAGTTGACAGAATTTTTTCCAAGGGAAAGGAGAATTGGAGTGATTCTTTTTTTTGTCTTGGGCAGTTGCTGGCTTGGTGAATCTGCTAATCAAATGAGTGAAATATAAAAGTGTGTGCTTAGTATGGGTACACCAAAAGTTTGATTTTAGAAATACTAAGTTGGAGAACCTATAGGAGTTAGTTGAATATAGGAATCTGAAATCTTGGAAGAAGGTCTAAGCTAAAGTGTTTAGGAAAAGTAATTCATTCAGAGTGTAAAAATAAGGAGAACTGACATCCTGGAGAAAAGCTAATATTGAAGCCATGTGAACAGAGGAAGAGGAGTATAAAATAATTAATAGGTCAATTAGGAAAGGTGCAAGAAATAAGAGTGTCAAAGAAGCCAAAGGAATTTTATCCAAGAGGAATATGTCACATAAGGATTGAAAAAAGTCAATTGGATTTGACCATTAGGATATCATTGATGACATTAATGAGAGACTTTCCATTGGAAGTTGGGAGCTGATTGTATTAGGCTCAAAGGATTAATGCTTGAGAGATGAAGTAGAAACAAACTATGTAGACTTTTTTTGTGAGGAAAAGCTGAATGAGGTCATTATGGGGCTGCAGAGGTTTCTTTGATTTTGAAATGGGAGAGACTGGCATGTCGTTTTGAACAGTAAATAATTTTTTATTTATTCAAGGTTGGATACATTTTATTTTTATTTTTAAATATTTACCATTGTAAACATTAACTACTATCAGTGTTTATTAATGATAGTGCAGAGAAAATGGGACTCTGAGACCAAAGACTTGGGTTCTAATGTGAGTTCTTCTGAATAATCACCATAATAATAATAACTACCATTTTATATTCCCTTCTATGTGTCAGTCACTTTGTTAGTAGGCTTTTTATACATACTGTTACTAATCCTCACCACAAATTAATCTCCAAGGTGAGTATTATGCTGTTTTAAGATAAAGAGGCTACTCTGAGAGTTTACTTCTCAGGATCATACAGACTTTTAGGATCATGCTTTGATTTCAGCACAGATGTGTCTGACTCTGAAGTTGGTGCTCTTTTCTCTATATCACACTGCTTTCCTTTGTAACCTAAAGTAGTTGCTCAAGTTTTGGGTCCCCGTTTCCTTAACTGTCAGGTAGGCATAATCATATCTGTCACACCTATATCAAAATGTTAAATGAATACTATGGTAATATTTATATTTTGTTTGAAAAATATATATTTGGTTAAATTCCAGACAAACCTTTTAATTGTGGTCATCTTTAGCACTATCGTTTGTCTAAACAATATTTTACTTTTTAAGGTGGTGGTATCATGGATACAGAAATGTCTGAAGATATAGACCACAACTTAACTCCTACCCTTGACAGCATGTCTTATGGAATGCCGAATCAAACAGGATCTGAAAATTCATTGCTGGATGAAGATGATTATTTTTTGAACTCTGGGGATCTTGCAGGAATTCCAGTCGTTGGTAGTGACAATGAGGATGAACAGGATTTTAGTTCAAAGGACAATCTTGTTTCTTCAATTCATACTGATGATAGCTTGGAAGTAGAGAGAAGAGTCACGCAGCATGAATCAGATAATGAAAATGAAATACAAATTCAGAATAAATTTAAAAAAGACTTTCCTAAACAGTTTGATCAGGTTTCTGTCTTTAAATCGATACGGAAAGATTTTAGTCTAGTAAGAGAAAACAGCAAAGAGGCATTTTCTGGAAAGGAGAAAAATAGAGACCTAACTTATCATGAACGTGACAAACGGTTGGATAAACCTCATAAAGATTTGGATTCAAGGTTGAAAAGCAGTTTTTTTGATAAAGCAGGTAATAATTGTTGGAATAGAACCATAAAACACAGTAACAAAGTACTGATAATAATATAGCTTTCATTACTTGGTGTTAAGTGAGGTATGAACAGTTAAATTCATTGTAAGCTTGTCATTTTTCTTTTATCCTTGTTCTTTGCAGAGACTGAATTTCTCCCAGTAACTTTTGGTAATGGTATAAATGATTGAAAATAGCTCTAAACCTCATTTCTCCCTCCCCTGGTTGCAATATTTTGATGAAAAAGGCAAGATACTTGAACCACCTGTTCATTTTCTTTGGTTGAACATTGGAACCTGAAGTTGGATTTAACTTCTTTGTGCTGTAAGCACTAATTCAAACTGCTGTCTCACTTATTAGTCCAAAATAGGGATTAAAAAAATTTTTCTAGTTTAAATTTTAGAAGTTTCTTAAGCTTCTTTGCCCAGTGTACCCTATACTTTATCTCCAGTTACATTCTTAAATATGTTATATATTTTCTTCTGTGCCTTCTTTTCTTCCTGCTGTTCGTTTGCCTGCATGTCATTTTCTCTCTCTATATGTATGCCTATAGAAGTACTTCTTATCCAATAATGCGTAACTCATAAATCTCTTCTACTCTTTCATCATTCCTAACTATTCTACATCGAGAATGAATTGTTTCCTTATCTGTGTTTCCACAGTATTTTTTCATGCCTCATTATATATAGACTTATCACACAATATTATAGTTCTGTATTTGTTTTACCTTACCTATTAATGTAGGAGTTTCTTGAGGGTCAGATTATATCTTACTCATCTTTGTATTCTTGGGGCCTAAACTGGTGTAGTGAAAATAGTAATTCTTTGATAAATGTTCAATAGATGTGGAGGAAAGCAAATATTCGATACCAGTCCTTGTATTTCTTCTGACAGTGCTAGGAATTATGTGGTAGAAAGAACAAACAAATATTTTAAAAAATAACAACTGCTTTGAGTATCAATTATGTACAAGGCTGTGCAAGGGTATACTATATTTTTTGATATATATGATTCAGGTTATATTTTCAGTATTCCTTCAGTATCCCTTGTAAGGATTATGAGAGTCATTTTTTTCAAGCAACATAATGTAAGGTAGTAAAAGAGACAAGAGAAGTCAGCTAGTAGACATGTCAATGATGTGTTGAGTAGCATAAGATTTAATTTATAATTAAGGTCAATGGTAGAAAAGTTTAGCATAAGGCAGTTCGAGAAGATTTCTTTCAAATAACTGAAACAGTGTATTTTAGGGATTCTTAGAAGAGAGATGATTTTTAACTTAGTGAACAGGCAAGGGTTTTTTTTTTTTTTGGTTTGTTTATTTTTTGAAAGCAGGATTTATTGAGAGGACAGAAAAGTTCCACAGTGGAATGGAACCCGAGGGGGTTGCCCCAGACAAGGTTTTATAGAGGAGAGGTGAATTTTGAACTAAACTGAGTCTGGAAAGCTGTATAAAGAATTAGACAAGACAGAAGGGACTTGGAATAGAATAAGCGAAAAGGAGAGAGGACATACCAAGTCATTTTCAGAGGGGAAAAAAAGTAACCACTTTATTTAGGTTTGAGCAAGGAAAAAACGTGAAAGGAAAAAAGACTAAAAGTTAGAGGACGGATTGTGCAGAACTCTGAGTGAAAGTACCTTTTGGGTGATTTTTTGGGACCCAGTTCACTCTGATGAGCATCTTGCTGGAAAAGAGAGGTGGTTATCAAATGATAGCTTTTTAGGTCACTCTTTATAAGATTTGTTATTCATATACATATGTTTGTTTGTTTGTTTTTCCTTTCAATAGCTAACCAAGTTGAAGAAACATTACATACCCATTTACCACAAACCCCAGAAACAAACTTTAGGGTAAGTTTTCAGTGTGTATGTAGATTGCTGTAACTGTGGCAAGTGTCAAAGTTTTCTTTATGTCACTTTCTAAACTCTAACTCTATGTGTTAGGTAGAACACTGATTTTTTTTTTTTCTTTTCTTAATTTGCTTTATTATTTGGGTAAGGACATCTTTGGAGACATTCTAAAAAACTTCAGCTCTTAGGTTCTTTATTTGTATTTGATATTTAGACCTATAACACATTTACTTTTAGGTATATGGACTCTATGTCCATAGAGTTCTTCATTTCCAATGAACTTTTCTTTGGGTATTAAGCCTGAAGAGGAATAATTTTAAAATCTGAATATTTATTAATCCTTTATATTGTGTTTTAGGATTCCAGCTACCCATTTGCCAATAAAGAATCCATTGGTTCGGAACTGGGGAATTCCTTTGCATCAAATATTAGAATTAAAGAAGAACCTTTGGATGATGAGTATGACAAAGCAATGGCACCACAGCAGGGACTGCTAGACAAAATTAAAGATGAACCTGACAATGCTCAAGTAAACATTTCACCTTTTTCCCCCCTCCTTTCTTCTTGTTCCACACATTGAATGATTCATTTGAGAGAGGAAGTGCTTAAGAAGTGAAGTTGTTTGTTGCCAGGGTGAAAGGAGACTCTGAAAGAAGGTTGAGGCAATTTGAGTTGTCTTGTAAGGCCTTAATGAGAGTTACATGAAACTTTTCTGGGTAGTAATTAAGGCTTTTAATCATCTTTGTTTCTTAATACCGCTGTGATTTTTGCAATGCATTTCAGTGCAGGATTAAGGGAAAGGATGAGTCTTCAAGGATTTGAGATTGATACGGCAGATATGACTGAAGGTTTATGACAGTTTATGGGTTTGTGGTGTGATTGAGTTTGTATAGGATAATGAACCTGTTGCAGTTACTGCTGTTGAAGTACAGGCTGTATATGGATTTAAAATATTTTTTAGGAGGGGTTAATGGGCAGATCATCTTTGGAAGGGTTCTGATAGAAGAACCAATTCACTGGATTAGTGGATAGAAGGTAAAGGAGTCTTTGATGAGTGACATATGATTTCAAGTTTGAGATCTATGAATAATAACGGTGCTCTGCTTTTTTAAGGTTGCTGTGGAGGTAAAATCGTAGAGATCCTGTAATTGTGAAGTCCTGAAGTCAGCTAAGTCATTCATGCAGTGGTTGAAATAGAAGAAAGAAGCTATATCAGATGCTGTAATCATTTTGAAGTGTAGGAAGGGGCCTAAAGGATGAATACACAGTAGCAGAAACTATTTGAGGGTAGTCCGTGTTTTATACAGATGGCATGAATTCAGTGGATGACAAGTCAAGATAGTATAAATTGGCTGTTACTCTAAAATGACATTTAATCTGGAGCAAGTTTATATTTTCCTATCTTTATATTAGGGGGTTTGAAAATGTGAGACTTCTGTAGAAGAGTATTTTCATTCAAGTTTCTTTGGACAGGATTTCTCACCTTGACCCCATTGACATTTTGGGCCAGATAATTCTTTGCTGTGAGGGGTTGTCCTGTGTGTTGCAGGATGTTTAGCAGCATCCTTGGCCTCTACCTACTAGGTAACAGGAGTAACTTCTTCCCCTGCCAATTGTAACAAAAAATTATCTGCTATTGTGGACCACTGTTTCAGAGTAAAGTGATGGAAGAATAGGTGATAAAAGAGGTACGTGATTCATATGATGCTCAATTAAGCAAGAATTCCACCATGCCCAGTGGAATGCAGATGTATTAGAATAGTAATGGTAAATAAAGCTGTAGGAGTTGGATAGATATGAATGTGATTGCTACAAAGAAGAAGACAGTAGAAGGGATATGAAATATTTGAGCAGAAGGCAAATTGAAAGCATGTTTATAGGAACAGGTAAAATGGGGATCTTGGATATTCATGTGGCAGTATGACTCCGAAAACTACAACCATGTCTGTGTGCAGGGCAGATCTTTTATCTCTCTACTTGCTACAATATGGACCTAGGAAATCTATAAGATACATAATGTAGGCTATGAAAATCATCTCTTTCTTTTGTACGTGATCCAGTGACACTTCATTGGGATGAAAAAGCATTTATAACAGAGATCCATTGCAGTGAGGGTAGAGGACATTGGGAAGGTTATTAGTATTTATATTTTCAAAACAATTAGGGTTTCATGGCTGGAGAACATAAATAGGATGGAATAGATAGGAATACCTACATTTTATATGCTTATTAAAAATTATACAAGTGTTATAAAATGCTCAATGTGAAGTTTCATCGTGATTACGGAAAGAATTTCCCCAAAGGCTCACCAACGGTTTGACTGGACTCAAGAAGCAAGCAGTTATGCTAGTAGGTTCTGGATATAAAGATTCAAAAGCATTCTTTGCCCTGATACCACAGTAAGGCAGTTCTGGCTCATGAATGGATAAAACTAGGTTTTCCCTGAGCAGTCCTCTGTTTTTCAGCATACCAGTCCTTTAGGAACAAACATTTAATTCTTCTAGAAATCCCTCCCGCCCCCAGCTCATGTTATAAACTAGGTCCCTGGTTCTTTCCTTCTTTTCTTTTTCTTCTTTCTCCCCTTCCCCCTTTCCTCCTTCTTTATTGTCCTGTTCTTTCAGGTATTTCTCCCCTGTGACTACTGGAAATCTATATTTCTTGCATTTTAATACTGTATAATGCTTTATTACTCTTATTCATTTCCCATGGTCCAGAAAAGACAATTCCATTGTATTATTCTATTAGTCTCAAAAAACAGTACTGCCAACCACTTATAAAATACTGGTAGTTTTTACAGTTGTGATCAGCCTATACTTTTGACCATCAGTTACTAGTAACTAGTAACTTTTCTCATGTATCAATAAAATCATAGCTTTAGCTCATGGCACCTTTTCAAAACTGTCTTTGGCTTTTCTCTGTGCTTAATGTAGTAGTTTTGCTTTTAGCTCACTTCCTAATTCTCTTTTTACACAATTCTTTTTGGCCTTCATTTCTTTACTTTTCTATATGTTATCAAGATGTTAAAATGTGTGCATATATTTAACTTTTACCCATTTGCTCTTGGTTATTTCTTTAGTTATGATTTTCTGGATTTGTCAGTCATCATTCTCCTGCCTCTGTTACTGGCATAACATCATTGGACATCCCAGTTTCATTTCTTCATTCTAATCCCACTGCATGTTACTTTAATATTTTCTGTAGTATTTTTACAGTTATGGATACTTTCACATGTACTGTGTTGCTTCATTTTCCTAACAACCTTATATAAGATGGCCAGAGTAGAGGATATTAACCACATTTGTAGATGAGGGAGTTGAGATTCCTAGAGATTGTTAGTTATTCAAAGCCACATGGCCAGGAAGGAACCAATCTGGGATCTTCTTTGTATTAGTCTACCAATCTTTCTGGAAATAAAAGTTTAATTTTAAAAATGCCTAGAGAAGGTTTTAAAATAGATACTTTAAAGAGAGCCAGAGACCTCATTTTCTTTTTTCCCTTTTCCATTGGTTCTAAAAACTTGACCCTCAGTAAATATTACATTAAAATTACTTTTTTTCTTTTTTGTTGTAATAGGGGAGCTAATCTGTAATCTCTTGTTGAAATATGTAGATTAAGATGGAAAAGCAAATTAATTGTCATAATAGTAATTCATGCATTCTTGGAAAGTAGAATGCAGTAGTTCAGATGTTGGGGATTTGTTTTAGCTATGTCAAGTTAATTTTGCTATATAAGCTGTTCTTCATTTCTAAAATATCCTCCTGGAATATAAATATAGATCTTTGTTATAAACACAGGGAAGATAGAGGTACTGGTAAAGAATTCTTTGTTTTGTTTTGACACTTATGTTTTTCTGCTTCTAAGCTTTTGTGTTATCAATCAGATATTTACTTCTCAGAAAGCATTTGTTAATTATTTGTTAGTCATTGATTTGTTTATCAAATACTTTGTAAAATTAGTTATCATGGAGGGATCCAAACATAAACCAAGCATCATTCTGCCTTGAAGGCATTGTGGAACATACAAACAATACTTATTATATACTTATTTTACTATGTTTCATGAGTAGTATGTACTTGAGGCTTAAGGAATGCGTCAGAAGTTTGGAAGAGCTGTCACAAAGACTAAGAGAGCAGTTTGTAGACCATTAATGTATGTCAATGAGTATTGATTATTTCTGGAGTTATCTGAGATGAAAAATATGTTTTTACTGGAAATTTGCTTTGATATACTATATAACAAAGGACTGTCAGGGTGAGTCAATATTAGAAAATCTTTTAATACATATAATTCATCAGCAGGTAAAGTAAGAGTATCTATGTAGTCGCTTCATTTGATGCCAAAGGACTTCTCATGTAACTAATGCATTTCTTGTAATAGATACCCTCTTGATCATGGTAGGGAAAAACTACTTCAGATCAATAAGTCATTAAACTTTAAAGTAAAATGACTGAAATTTTCTTTGAATATTACTAAAAGAATACAAGTTACTTATGTCAGCATTACTATTTAACACTTCTTGGATTTTTGGCCCAATACATATTAAAGAACTTATGAGAAATAGTAATGAAAAGGTGGAGATAAAATTGTCATCACTTGCTGGAAAGAATTTTCATTAAAGAATTCATAGAATTCATAAAAGTTTAGTAGAGTACCTAATTGAATTATAGTCATATAAAAGATAGCAGCATTTCCATAAATTAGTTTCCCAGGTATATAATATAATGAAAAAGATATGCTATTTCCAGCAGCAACTAAAATACTTAGTCACATAAAAGACAACTTGAATGAATGGAGAGATCTTTTTTTAATGTAAGAATTATTATGAAGATGTCAGTTATTTTAAAGTTAAGATGTAGATTTGATGCATTTCTGATGAAAATATCAATGGTAAGGTTCTGAGGTTTTGAAGAAGAATAATAGGCAAGCACATAGACACACTTATTACACATATATTCTAAAAAATAGATGGAGAGGCCGAGAGTGGTGAGAGTGGCAAACTCTGTTAAATGGTTAAACATCCCACAGTTAATTTCATTAGGATAAGGTGATATCATTGGATTAATTAAGCTGATAATAATACAGAAGAGATAGCTCAAAAATAGACTTTTGAGTCTATTCTTTAAGAAATTGATATATTAATGGCAAATTGAAGAAATTCACTAGAGAAAGAGAATGAAGAAGAGAAATGCTCATTATACATCAAAATGAATAAATTCCAAATGGACGAAAGCAGGGGCTGGCAAATTATCAGTGATGGGCCAAAGCCAACCCTTCCATTTTTTGTTTTATTTTTGTTTTTCTACCCACTGCTTTTATAAAGTTTTGTTTGAACATTGCCACATTCATTTATTTACATATTGTGTATGGGTGCTTTTGCTCTATCAGGGCAGAGTTGAGTAGTTGTGACACAGACCATATGGCCTGCAAAGTCGAAAATATTTACTATCTGGCCCTTTGCAGATAAAGTTTGCTGACCCCTGGATTAAAGGACTGTATTATAAACAATGAAACCACTTTCTTATTATTTTATTATGGAAGTAAAACTTTGTAAGAGATAGAAGAAATCACAAAGGTAAAGATTGTCAGATTTTTTGGCATAAAAATGGAAACCAATACATACAATTTTTAACTCAGTACATATTGAGGAAATGTTGATAACAAATGATGCTGAGGGTTAATATTGCTCTATTATAATGCACTTTTGTAAATGAACATTGAAAAGAATGACTGCAAATTGAAACAAAGTGGAAAAAAGACTTTTAAATGACTTTTTTCCCCCATAGATTGCTGAAGTAAATATAATTTAGAACAGTTTTTTGGGGGGAAAGCAATTTGTCTTTGTGTATCAGAAATTTTACTATGTACCTTATTACCTAGTAATTCCGCCTTACGAGTCCTTTCCTTAGGAGATATTCATAAATACAGGAGTATAAGTATTCACAGAGATATTCATCTTGACATTATTGATTGTACTAAATGTATGAAAACATTAAATGGACCAACACTGGGCTGTGGTTATGTAATCTCAGTGCCATGCAGGGCCATGGGAGCCTGAGGAAAAAGGAATACTGACCCTGTCTTTATGTAAAGTTTTGGGTTTTTGTCTACTATGAGTTTTTACATGTATTTGATTTTTAAAAATACCTCATTAAATATCTTGATTACCAAGGTTTTTGGCACCCCCTTAATTTTGTGCCTGAGGCAATTGCCTCACTCAACCTCATTCCAGTTGTATCCCTGTGTAATTTGATATATCTTGATATATTTGTATTTCTGAAACTTGAGTAATGTGTCAACACCCTCAACCACAAAAAAGGAGGTATGTCTAATATGCCTCAGAACTCCTAGAATAAGGGTTTTTACAAGTTTCAGTGTGATAAACTATATTAATATAAAAGTGAAATATATTAATGATTTACAATGTAATAGTATAATTGTAAAAAGCAAACAGCAGCACTGAAAACTTGTAGTGGAGCTCAATTATATGATGGTTATTCGTGACTTAAATTATGTTTATATGCACTTAAAAATCATTGAAATAAACACACAATTTAACAAATATTCTTTAAGAATTTTTAGACTGCTTAGAACTCACAAATTCTTGTATCCAGTTTTTTTTTTTTTTTTAGTTTGAGTCTCACTCTGTCACCCAGACTGGAGTGCAGTGGCTGCTCCCGACCACTGCAGCCTCAACCTGCTGGGCTCCAGCGATCCTTCTGCCTCAGCCTTCCAAGTAGCTGGAACTACAGGCGCGGCTACCACACCCGGCTAATTTTTTGATTTATTGTAGAGATAAGGTCTCACCAAGTGGCCCAGGCAGGTCTCGAACCCCGTGGGCTCAGGCAATCCATTCACCTCAGCCTCCCAAGGCACGGGATTACAGGCTGAGCCACCGAGCCCGGCGAAGAATTTTTAGACTACATAGACCTCAAAAATTCTTGTATCCAATTTTAGAAACATTGATATAGTTAGCCATTAGAAAAAATTATTTTGGAGTAATATGTAATAACATGCAAAAGTTCAAATGATTCAAGTGAACAAAACACCAGTTTGTAAGAATGGTATATTAGTATAATTACAACTATGTAAAGAAATAAAACCTCTGAATAGAGGAAAAGGCTGGAAAGAAATATACCCAAAGAATAGCAGTGGTTGTTTTGGGATGATGAAAATATGATTAGAATTTTTTTATTATTTCTACTTATCTAAATTTTCTGTGGTGATGGTGTATTACTTTTATAATAAATGATCTGATTCTGTAATAAAATTAAAGAGAAAATTTCAAAATAATTTATATCTGGTAGTGCCACAGGCTAATTAGAAAGCTACTTTCATTTTTTCTCCATCTTACAATCTTAGTATATAAAAAACATATACCCATATTGCCATTACAGTTTGCTTGCTGTTTTGTATTTATTATTTTTTATTAATGTTAATGTTACATTTTTTACCTCTATATAGCAGTAGTAAGATGTCTTGAATGTCTGGATGTCTTTAAATATTTTTTCTTTTTTCTATGTATTTATTGATCTTTTTTTTTTTAAAGGAGTATAGTCATGGCCAACAGCAAAAAACTCAAGAGGGGGAACTGAAAATTAGTGCTGTGTTTTCAGTCAGTGGCAGCCCTCTTGGTAAGAAACAGATCTGAATAAATGAATTGTGTTTATTCTGACCAATATGAATGAAAGGAAGTTCTACTTGTGTTAGTAAATTAGGCAGTTCTCTCTGCCTATTTAGGATGCCTTTAAATTGTAAAATGCATAATTACATTTAGGTTTCATTACTAGCTCTAGAAGAAAGATTGTGTACTTAAAATTCATGAAAAAAGTAAAACATTTTTTCTTTCATTTTTTTTTTTATAGCTCCACAGTTGACTACCGGCTTTCAACCCTCACTGGCATCATCTGGCATGAATAAAATGCTTCCTTCAGTTCCAGCCACAGCTGTTCGAGTTTCCTGTTCTGGTTGTAAAAAAATCCTCCAGAAGGGGCAAACTGCTTATCAGAGGAAAGGGTCTACTCAGCTATTCTGCTCCACACTGTGCCTCACTGGATATACAGTTCCACCTGCCCGCCCAGCTCCTCACACCAAGAAAACTTGTTCAAGTTGCTCAAAGTATAGCAGAATTCTAAATTATCTTTTATCTTTTTTGTTTCTTTTTAACATACTTTGTTCTTAGCCTGTGTATTATTTTTAATAGTCTGTGTTTCCTTTTTTAAAAAATATATAAATACCACATTATTTTCAGTCTTCTTTCCGTTGTTGCTTTCAGTCTTTCTGGGTACTAGGTGTGTAGCTCTTTTTTTTAATTTTAGCTTTAAATTATATGACTTTTATATATTAAGTGTTTTTGAAACCAACTCTTTCATCCTTGTTAGTTGAGATAGCTTATATAACAAAAAGTACACATTTAGGAGTATTGTATTACCATAATATTTTATCTATAACTTTGGGCAAGAAATACTTAAATCCTACACATATTAAGTTATGTTTTCTGTTATATAATTGGAATTTATGTAATATTTTTCTTCTTAACATTAAATGGCTTACAGTGTATATATTCTCAGTATCTCTGAACTACCTCAGAGGGTCCGGTGCAATATTTAATTACATAAAAGAGATATGACCTTATGACTTTAATGTGGTCATCCTGATATATTTGAGAAATATGAACTAACTTTGACTAATTTTGTAAGGTGATTGTTAGAAACTATCTAAATGAGTAAGTTGGAAAAAGAGGAATAATGTCCTTGTTCTAAAACACGTTGGCTTTGCTATTATTAACCTACTGAAACTATTCATGTTTATTATTCTATGTATTAATGTTTATAATTCCTTACATGGATGCTGCCTTTTCTCTTTTTGGAAAAGTTAAAAGATACTCTGTCTTCTGGTTCATTTAGATAAGAGGCTTTTAAAAGAAATCTGGATATAGTTAGAAGTTTTTTGTAAGTTCGTTGTATTTCACATGCTTTTTGTTTGTTTGTTTGAGTTGGAATCTCACTCATCACCCAGGCTAGAGTGTAGTGGCATGCTCACGGCCACCCCAGTATTGACCTGCTGGGCTCAGGCGATCCTTTTGCCTCAGCCTTCCATGCCGAACTTCAGGCGCATGTTACCATGCCCGGCTATTGATTGATTGATTGACTGATTGTAGAAATGAGTTCTCGCCAAGTTGTCTGGGGTGGTAACCTGCGGGATCAGGCAGTCCTTTCTTCTCAGCCTACCAAAGTGCTGAGATTACAGACTGAGCCACTGAGCCCAACTGTATTTCACATTCTTTATGCTTCATTTTTTTTAAAAAAAATGGGTAAATTTTAGTTGTATTTGAGGTTGTAAAATAGCAGTTGAAATATATATAATAACTTATATATCCAAGTGTAGATTGAACTTGAATATCCTTTGGAAGTTTTATTTGCCTTATAAAAGTGCCGCTATTTAAAAGAACTGGGCACAGTGGCTCACACCTGTAATCCCAGCACTTTGAGAGGCTGAGGCGAGAGGAGTGCCTGAGGCCATGAGTTCGAGACCTGACTGGGCAATTTGGTGAGACCTCATCTCTACAGTAAATCAAGAAAAATTAACCGGGCATGATGGTGCATATCTGTAGTTCCAGCTACTTAGAAGGCTGAGGCGGAAGGATCGCCTGAGTCCAGCTAGTCAAGGTGGCGGTGGCTATGAACATGATATGGCACTCTAGCTTGGGTGACAGAATGAGACTGCAACTCAAGAAAAAAAAAAAAAAGAGAGCCGGGCTCGGTGGCTCAGCCTGTAATCCCGCGCCTTTGGGAGGCTGAGGTGAGTGGATTGCCTGAGCCCGCGGGTTCGAGACCCGCCTGGGCAGCGAGACCTCATCTCTACAATAAATCAAAAAATCAGCCGGGCGTGGTAGCGCATGCCTGTAATTCCGGCTACTTGGAAGGCTGAGGCGGAAGGATCGCCGGAGCCCAGCAGGTCGAGGCTGCGGTGGCCGGAAGCGGCCACTGCACTCCAGTCTGGGTGACAGAGTGAGACTTCCACTCAAAAAAAAAAAAAAAAGAGGACCAACAACAAAAACTTATGCAACTTTTTGTTGTGGATTTATCTTTTAAGCTAATAACATATCAATTGAATAGCTCCAGTGATATCAAATTTTTATCTCCTGAGAGTCTAGTGTTCACAGATAGCTAAAAGCCATTTAGAACCATGTATATTGAATAAAAGATGAATTAAGATATTTTCTACCAGTTTTTGTTAAAATATGTAGTTTAACTAAAAAGATTGGTGTTTCAAATAAGTCATATTTCAAGGCTGTTTTGGCCTTTCTTTTTTGTTTATGTCACTAGAACGTAAACCATGAGGAGGTAGTTGAGGAAAGTGCTGGGGAGATGTTGATCAAAGGACACGAAATTTCAGTTAGAAGAAATAAGTTCAGTGGATATACTGAATAATATGGTAACTATAGTATTCTTGAAAAATGCTAAGAGAGTGGATATAAAATGTTCTCACCTCACTAATAATGATGTCAGATACTGTATATGTTAATTAGCTAGATTTAGGCATTCCACAATGTCTGTGTACAGGTTGTATCTCTTGTCAGAAATTCTTGCGACCAGAAGTGTTTCGGATTTTGGTTTTTTTTAGATTTTAGAATAGTTACATTATTTATACTTATCGGTTGAGCAACGCTAATTTGAAAATCTGAAATTCGAAATGCTCCAATGAGCATATCCTTTGAGAGTCATGTTGACACTTAAAAGTTTTGCATATTAGGAGCATTTAGGATTTCCAGTTTAGGGATACTCAGCATCTTCTTCAAAACATTATGTTATACATGGTAAATACATATAATATTATATCAATAAATAGATATATATAATATATAAACCATGAGGGTAGGAATTTTGCCTGTGTGTTCACTGCTATATAGATGTTTAATAAATACTTATTGAATGAGTGAATTCATGATTCCAAAAAAAGCTATTCTTATTACTTTGTAGTTGCAACTTATGTGATAAAACTATTAACCAATTTCCACATAATGTTTTTGGAAGTTTAATTTGGCAAAAATAGACTTTATACTATTTGAATTATGACAGAGTGAGACTCCAACTCAAAAAAACAAACAAACATGTTTTTAAAAATGTGTATTTGGTAATCTTATGGTTCTAATTTCTTTATTCCGGTATATTCATCATCAGATTCTAATATTAAGTTGACTTGAAGATGATAATTTTTATAGTTTTTTTTCCTTCCTATTTTACCATGAAATAATTTAACACAATAACTTCCTTTTTTGTTTCTTTAATTCTTACTTTAGGGATCAACAATCTCTAAAATTTCAGTTAATTAGTTCTCTTTCATAACTGTTATAAATACTTTTTTCAAAGATTTGTTATTTTTGAAACGACCATAGAAAGCTCACATAAGTTTTAAAATCTATGCCCCCTTTCTGTTTTTTTAATTATTATTATTTTTGTCCTTATATGTTACTCATTTTATCTACATTTATCGTGTCCTTTTGACCTCAGAACTCTGGTGTTGGCCTTAGTTTTATCTAGAAACAGGTTATTATTTTTTTTTTTTAGTTGAAGTCTCACTCTGCCACCCAGGTTGCAATGCAGTGGCATGCTCACAACCACCACAGTTTCAACTTGTTGAGAACCAGCAATCCTTCTACTGTAGCCTTCCAAGTAGCCAGAACTGCAGGCATATGCTACACGCCTGGCTAATTTTTGATGTATTGTAGAGAAGAGGTCCTGCCAAGTTGCCGGGGCTGGTCTCATGCCTGCAGTCTCAGGCAGTCCACTTGCCTCGGCCTCCCAAAGTGCTGGGATTACAGACTGAACCACTGAGCCCAGCCAAGACAGGATATTTTTGCCTGCATGTCATTTTATCTATATCTGGATGATAAACAATTCACTTGTTTTTTAAGATTATGTTTGTCTTATGTTTGGTTTTATCCTTTATTGAACACATTTTTTTCGACCTGTTACTCTTTGACTCTTTTTTTTTTTTTTTGAGTTGGGAGTCTCACTCAGTCGCCCAGACTGGAGTGCAGTGGCCGCTCCCGGCCACCGCAGCCTCTACCTGCTGGGCTCCGGTGATCCTTCCGCCTTAGCCTTCCTAGTAGCCAGAATTACAGGTATGCACTACCACGCCCGGCTGATTTTTTGATTTATTGTAGAGATGAGGTCTCGCTGCCCAGGCGGGTCTTGAACCCGCGGGCTCAGGCAATTCACTCACCTTAACCTCCCAAAGGCGCGGGATTACAGGCTGAGCCACCGAGCCCGGCTACTCTGACTCTTAACAGTCCTATTTCTTCACTTTTACCCTTTGCTTGCTCCTTATACTTTTTCATTCTTCCCTTTCTGTTCTTTCATATTCTCCTTACCTGGTTATCTCGTCAGACTTTTCTTCTTCATTTTCTTTCTTACTCACTTTTCCCCTTCTCGTTTTACATAATAGCCTTTTGTTTTATTGCTTCAGTCCTCAGTGACTGATCAGTCTTGTTTTTCCTTATGTTCCATTTTGCTTCCTGAACTGCTCTTTCGTGTCCTGTTCTCCACTTTACCTTTCCTTCTCTTTTATCCCCTCTTATTTACAGTGATTATAGCAATTTAGTATATCTGATTTATCTGATTGTAAAATTGCTGAGTTGGATGTATCTAAAGTATAAGGAAATTAAAAAAACTAAAAAATTTGCCCAATGACACATAGCTGGTTAATTTTGGCATGTACAGTTTCTCTACATAGTCTGTATGGTCAAGCAGATTTGACTTGTAAAGCAGTCCCTGATAGAAGGGTTTCCCGCCTGGGCAACTTGGCAAGACCTCATCTCTACAATAAGTAAAAAAAAAAAAAAAATTAGCCGGGTATGGTAGCATGCACCTGTAGTTCCAGCTTACTTGGAAGGCTGAGACGGAAGGATTGCTGGAGCCCAGTAGGTCGAGGCTGCGGTGGCCAGGAGTAGCCACTGCACTCCAGTCTGGGCAACAGAATGAGACTCCCAACTCCAAAAAAAAAAGAGAAGGGTTTCAATTTAATTTGAATAGGCAGAGATAGAAAAGATTTTTTGCCTGATAACTGCTGCTATTTTTATAGACCAATAGAAATATAGCGGCAACACTTGGGTTAAAAGAAACTCATTAGCTGTTCAGAATAACAATTTTCTTTTTCTTTTTTAAAATTTATTTAACAATTTCATTTTTCTTAATCTTTCGTTATTAATATCTTTTAGACTCTTGAATTTAATCTAAACTCTGAAAATATTTTGGTTAATTGTCATATAATTTTTAGATTTCTTTATAATAGGTACCTAATAATTTTTTAAAAGATGTATCTCATATTCTATGTAAAAGGTAATTTGGAGCATCATTTTGTTAATACTGTTAGAAAGATCAGATTCCTGGTATAATTATATCAAAGAAGTAATAGTTTGTGGATTGTCTATACCATGCCTGAATTTTCACAAACTAGAATGAGATTGCTTATTCTCATTCTGGCATAAGATATAATCTACTACTACAGTAAAATGTAATGTATCTGGACTGTAAGCATAAAGAGAGTAGTGAAAAATATCTACTTTTATATTTCCATTGCTTTGATCCATGCTGCTCCCAACACTTATCTTCTTAACCTTGTAGAAACTAAGGTCCAGCTAAAATACTACCGTCTTTTGGGTAGCCTTTCATGTATGGTACAAAATAATTGTTTCTTAATTTATATTTTTGTAGCCCATTATTCATATTGTTTTCAAAATTATTTATACTACTCTTAATTTTAAGTATGTTTCTGTTATAGTATTTTTATAAATTGTCTCAGTTAACAGTGAACCTCCTTGAGTACATATATGGACCATGTTTTGACTCAGGGTATAGCTAGTATATGGTTCAATATAACTTCTCTGTAAATACCCCTCTGTAATACTTTAAACTTAATTTAGACTAGGTGTCATGGCTCATACCTGTAATCCCAGTACTTTGGGAGGCCAAGGCAGGAGGATTACTTGAGCCTAGGAGTTTGAGACCAGACTGGGCAACATAGCATGACCTTGTTCCTACAAAACAAAACCCCAAACAAAACATAATTTAAAAAATAACCGTAAGGGGTAAGCTATAATCGTGCCACTTGACTCCAGTTTGGGCATCAGAGCAAGACTCCAATCCTAAAATAAAACAAAATACTGTAAAGGCAAACCCCCCCCCAAAAAAAACCTTTTAGCACTTTTAAGTATGGAAGACGAAAATTGTATGGAGTTATGTATTACAATACAGTGCAATATCAAGTGTTCCTCATGATGATTTCCCATTATATTTTATTCCCATTGTCTTTTACTGAAGCAGAGGTATTTGTATAGGCATGCCTTGGAGATACAGAGGGTTTGGTTCCAGGCTACTTCAATAAAGTGAGTCACACAAATTTTTAGGTTTCCCAGTGAATACAAAAGTTGTGCTTATGCTGTGTTATAGTCTGTTAATGTTCAGTAGCAGTGTGTCTGAAAAACCAGTGTACATTATCTTAATTCAAAATATCATCAAAAAATGCTCACAGTTATCTGAGCCTTCAGCAAGTCATAATCTTTTTGCTGGTGGAGTGTTGTCTTGATGTTGATGACTGATCAGGTGGTGGTTGCTGACGGTTCAGATGACTGTCATAATTTCCTTAAAAGACAGCAATGAAGTTTGCCTTATTGATTGACTTTTCCTTTCACAAGTGAATTCTCTGTAGCATGTGGTGCTATTTGATAGCATTTTACCTAGAGTAGAACTTCTTTCACAATTGGAGTCATTGCTCTTAAAATCTACCATTGCTTTGTCAGTTACGTTTATGTAATATTCAAAGTTGTTTGCTATCATTTTAACTTGAATTTTTTTTTTTTTTTTTTTGATTTGAAGTCTCACTCTGTCGCCCAGGCTGGAGTGCCATGGCATGCTCATAGCCACCACAGCCTTAACCTGCTGGCTCAGGCGATCCTTCCACTTCGGACTTCCAAGTAGCTGGAGCAATAGACGCACATCACCATGTCCAGATAATTTTTTGATTTATTGTAGAGACGAAGTCTCACCAAGTTACCCAGGCTGTGGTAACTGGGCTCAGGCAGTCCTCTCACCTTGGCCTCCCAAAGTGCTGGGATTACAGGCTTGAGCCACTCCATCCGGCTGCTGTCATTTTAGCAAAGTTCAAAGCATGTTCACCAGAAATAGATTCCATCTTAAGAAACTACTTCCAGGCCAGGCATAATGGCTCACCCCTGGCAGATCAAGCAGGAGCCCAGGAGTACAAGACCAGCGTAGTCCACATAGTGAGACATAGTATCTACTAAAAATAAAGATAAAAATAATTGGCTGAGTATAGTGGCATGCACCTGTAGTCCCAACTACTCAAGAGGCAGAGGCAGAAGGATCACCTGAGCTTAGGAGGTCAAAGCTCCAGTGAGCCATGATCATGCCACTGCACTCTAACCTGAATGACAGAGGGAGATTCCAACTGAAAAAAAAAGAAACCACTTTAGGCCAGGCATGGTGGCTCATTCCTGTAATCCCAGCATTTTGGGAGGCGGAGACAAGAGGATTCCTGAGTTCAGAGGTTTGAGACCTTATGTCTACAATAAATCAAAAAACTTATCCGGGCAGAGTGGTATGCTCCTGTGGTTCCAGCTACATGGAAGGCTGAGGCAGAAGGCTCGCCTGGACCCAGCAGGCTGTGGTGGCTGTGAGTGTGCCACTGTACTCCTGCCTGCGTGACAGTGATATGCTGACTCCAAAAAAAAAAAAAAAGAAAGAAACCACTTTCTTTGCTTATCCATAAGAAAGAAAGAACTCAGCCGGGCTCGGTGGCTCAGCCTGTAATCCCGCGCCTTTGGGAAGCTGAGGTGAGTGGATTGCCTGAGCCCGCGGGTTCTAGACCTGCCTGGGCAGGTGAGACCTCATCTCTACAATAAATCAAAAAAATTAGCTGGGCGTGGTAGCGCTCGCCTGTAGTTCCAGCAACTTGGAAGGCTGAGGCAGAAGGATCGCCGGAGCCCAGCAGGTTGAGGCTGTGGTGGCCGGGAACAGCCACTGCACTCCAGTCTGGGTGACAGAGTGAGACTCCAACTCAAAAAAAAAAAAAAAAAGAACTCATTTGTTCAAGTTTCATGATGAGATTGCAGCAATTCAGTCACATCTTCAGGCTTCACTTCTAATTCTCATTATTTCCATCACATTTGCTGTTACTTTCTCCACTGGAGCCTTGAGCGCCTCAGAGTTATCCATGAGGGTTGGAATTTCCTTCTTCCAAACTCCTCTTAATATTAATATTTGAACCTCTTCCAAGTAGCCGGAATTACAGGCATGTGCTACCACGCCCTGCAGATTTTTCGATTTATTGTGGAGATGAGGTCTCGCTGCCCAGGGGGGTTCTCGAACCCGCGGGCTCAGGCAATCCACTCATCTCAGCCTCCCAAAGGCACGGGATTACAGGCTGAGCCACAGAGCCCAGCTGACATGTATTTCTTAAATAATAAGACTTGAAAGTTGAAATTACTCCTTGATCCATGGGATGCAGAATGAATGTTGTATTAGCAGGCATGAAAGGCATGAAGTCAATCTTGTACCTCTCCATCAGAGCTCTTGTGACTAGGTGCATTGTCAACGAGCAGTAATATTTTGAAAGGAAAATTTTCTTAAGAACTCTAGGATTTTTCAGATGTTAAGTGAGCATTGACTTCAACTGAAAGTTGCTGACTGCATTAGCCCCTAACAAGAGACATGTTTTGTTTTTTTTTTGAGTTGGAGTCTCACTCTGTCACCCAGACTGGAGTGCAGTGGCCGCTCCCGGCCACCGCAGCCTCGACTTGCTGGGCTCCAGCAATCCTTCCGCCTCAGCCTTCCAAGTAGCTGGAATTACAGGCGCACGCTACCACGCCCGGCTAATTTTTTGATTTATTGTAGAGATGAGGTCTCACCAAGTTGCCCTGGCGGGTCTCGAACCCTGCGGGCTCAGGCAATCCACTCACCCCCAAGGCACGGGATTACAGGCTTGAGCCACCGAGCCCAGCCAGCTGTTCTTTTAAGCCAGGCACTGACTTCTTTCTAGGTATGAAAGTCCTAGATACATCTTCCAACAGAAGGAGATGAAGATAAAAATCTATATTGAAAATCTGTTTTTTAGTGTAGCCACCTCCATCAATGATCTTTGCTAGATCTTCTGGATAACTTGCTGCAGCATCACCATCAGCACTTGCCTCTTCACCTTGCACGTTTATGTTATGGAGATGACTTCTTTTCATAAATCTCATGAACTGATGTCTGCTAGCTTTAAACTTTCCTTCTGCAGCTTCCTTACCTCTCTGTCTTTGTAGAATTGAAGAGAGTAAAGGCCTTTCTCTGGATTTGACTTAAGGGATGTTGTGGCTCATTTGATCTTCTATCCAGACCACTAAAACTTCCTCCATATCAACAGCAAGACTGTTTGCTTTATTATCATTGGGGTAGTCCTTTAAATTTCCTTCAAAAGCCGTTCCTTTTTATTCACAAGTTGGCTGTTTGGTGCAAGAGGCCTAGCTTTCAGCCTGTCTCAGCTTTTGACATTCCTTCTTCACTAAGCTTAATCTTTTCTAGCTTTTGATTTCAAGTGAGAGACAGGCAACTTTTTCATTTACTTGAACACTTAGAGACCATTGTAGGATTATTAATTGTCTGACTTTCAATATTGTCATGTCTTAAGAATAGGGAGGACCAAAGAGAGGAAGAGAGATGGGAATGGCTTGTCAGTGGAGCAGTCAGAACACATACAAAATTTATTGGTTAAGTTCACCGTCTTATATATGGGCATAGCTCATTGTACCGCAGAGCAGTTATAATAGTAACATCAGTGATCATTGATTATAGATCACTATAACAAATATGATAATAATGGAAAAGTTTGAAATATTGCAAGAATTATAAAAATGTGATGTAGAGACACGAAGTGAGCACACACTGTTGGAAAATGGCACCAATAGACTTTCTTGAGGCAAGATTGCCACAAACGTTTAATTTGTAAAAAATGAAATATCTGCAATAAAGCAAGGTATGCCTGTAATCTTTTCTTTGAAAGTATCCTACTAGTGTAATTTGTTTAAATTTCAGGGATGAATATAAAATAGTTTATTAACTATTATGTGGATGTATACTCATGGGAGAGAGACAGTGTTTAGAAAATTTAACCATTTGGAGAAATTGGTTTTAACAATGGTTTCTGTTGAAACTATATGGTAAACTACTATAGAAAGAGTTGTTTGGTGGAATTAAGGTTTGAAAAGTAGGGAGCCTTAATTATTAGGGTTTTAATCTTTATTGCTTTTGCCACTAATACTTACAAATTAAGTTACTTATACATTTTATGTACCTATGCTAGAAATACACTGTGTAGTTTAAAATGTATTTGTTTACTTTTAAAAATTACTGTTTTTAAGAATTTCAAGATTAATACAGTATTATTATTATTTTTATTTTTTTATTTTTTTTTGAGTTGAAGTCTCACTCTGTCGCCCAGACTGGAGTGCAGTGGCCACTCCCGGCCACCACAGCCTCGACCTGCTGGGCTCCGGCGATCCTTCCGCCTCAGCCTTCCAAGTAGCTGAAATTACAGGCATGTGCTACCATGCCCGGGTGATTTTTTAAATTTATTGTAGAGATGAGGTCTCGCTGCCCAGGCGGGGCTCAGGCAATCCACTCACCTCAGCCTCCCAAGGGCATTTCTCAATAGAACTATAGTTGCATTTTTAGAATATTCAGTGAATAGTAAAACCAAACAATTATAGGAAAATATATAAATTCAGCAATTAAAAAAATCATGCAATATGCTTTATGTAAGAGGTTCAAGACCCAGATAATTATAAACACATTTTTTCAAGCGTGGTCCTCATTTTGCAAGTTATAGACAATTCTTTGTTATGCACTGGTGGACAACTAGATCAGAAGTTGACAAATTACTGTCAATCAGCACTTTTGTAAATAATGTTTTACTTGACTACTTCCATACCCACTCATTTATGTATTGTCTTTGGCTACCTTCACACTGCAGCAACAGTACTGAATAGTTGCATCGGAGACCATATGGCCCACAACGTCTAAACTATTTATTGTCTTGTTTTTTTTGTTTTGTTTTTTGTTTTTGTTTTTGTTTTTTTTGAGTTGGAGTCTCACTCTGTCACCCAGACTGGAGTGCAGTGGCCGCTCCTGGCCACCGCAGCCTCGACTTGCTGGGCTCCGGCGATCCTTCCACCTCCGCCTTCCAAGCAGCTGGAACTACAGGCGCGCGGTACTGCGCCCAGCTAATTTTTTGATTTACTATAGAGATGAGGTCTCGCCAAGTTGCCCAGGCGGGTCTTGAACCCGCGGGTTCAGGCAATCCACTCACCTCGGCCTCCCAAGGCGCAGGATTACAGGCTGAGCCACTGAGCCTGGCAAATACAGATAATTCTAAAGACGAAAATTAAAATCTGTAATCCCAAGTGTAGCGATAATGAATGCCTACCTTGTGGTGTATTTCCTTTTGATCTTTGAAATATACTAATTCATCAATTTTGAGAAGTAGGTAGTATACTAATTCTGTTTTATAGAAAGGAACTTAAAGATTAAAGTGATTTATTTATAAGTTTATTTAAAAATACCCAGATTTTAAGATTTAAATACCAGTGCCCTTTCCCAAAACCATTTTTGTCTCTGTTTTATTTGGTTATTTTAGCTCACAAAAAGGAGAAAAAAAAGAGTTATACTGTGGCTTATGTTATTTTGTTGTTATTTTTAGAGACATTTTAAATCCAAAGGATGTCATCAGTGCCCAGTTTGAAAATACCACCGCTAGTAAAGATTTTTGCAGTCAATCGTGTTTGTCAACATATGAACTGAAAAAAAAACCTATTGTTACCATAAATACAAATAGTATGTCAACCAAATGCAGCATGTGTCAGAAGAATGCTGTTGTAAGTTACTTTTTTACTTTATTGGTGAGAGGAGTATAATGTTTGTGCTTAATGAACAACTTTTGATGATTTCTGCTACTTATTTGTTGTTTTTTAATTTTTAGATTCGACATGAAGTTAATTACCAGAATGTAGTTCATAAACTTTGCAGTGATGCCTGCTTCTCTAAGTTTCGCTCTGCTAACAACCTCACCATGAACTGTTGTGAGAACTGTGGGGGTTACTGTTACAGTAGCTCTGGACAGTGCCACATGCTTCAGATAGAGGGACAGTCTAAGAAGTTTTGTAGTTCAACGTGTATCACAGCATACAAGCAGGTATAGTGACCATATCTAATCCTAATGTCTTTGTTCATTTCAGGGGGATCTAAATTTTTTAGGGAAAATTATTTATGAAAATGTTGTTTATGGCTGGGCACAATGGCTCACACCTGTAATCCCAGCACTTTAGGAGGGAGGCAGGAGGATTGCTTGAGCCCAGGAGCTCGAGACCAGTCTGGGTAACATAGTGAGACCCTGTCTCCACAAAAAAATTTAAAAATTAGCCTGGCATGGTGGTACACGCCTTTAATCCCAGCTACTTGGGAGACTGAGGCAGAAGGACTGGCTGAGCCCAGGAGGTCGAGGCTGTGGTGATCCATGATGGTGCCACTGCACTGTAGTTTGGGCAACAGAGTAAGACTTCAACTCAAAAAAAAAGAAAATGTTGCTTAAAAATATTAAAAGCTTATTATTTGCTTAGCTAATATTCTTTACATGTGAATATTATTTGTCAGATGACTGTCTGTGAATGTGTGTTAAATACTCTTATAGGCTTCTGTAAGTAGGAATTTGTTCTTGCATTTGAAGTACCTGTTTTTAGGGTATGGCTTTTTAATTTCAAATGTGATTCATATTTTTGAGCAATATTTTGAAAATGTAAAAAAAGGCATTAAGAAGAAACAGTGCATCTTTTAGACATAACCAGTCCTATCCTTTTGGTGTATAACTTTCTAATCTTTGAAATACATTTGTCTTGCATAAATGCTTTTTTTTGACAAGGAAAGGTTCACATTGCATATATATTCTTGAAATTGGACCCACATAATTAAAATTGCAAATCAGACAATCAAAATCTTAATACTGTTATGGTAAGGGATGTTTTGTGTCTTCATGAATTATGAGAAGATAGATATGGATTATATATTATTTTGTGAATTGGTGAGATTTGCAGAGGATGCACTAGGCAACAAATGTCTTTTATACAGTTTTGTGTGTGTTAAATTTATATATTTTTAGTAAATTTTGATCATATATTAGTTTTAGAGTAGGTAAACCTAAAGGAATAGTAAGTAATTTTAAAATTTTTAATTTTTACACTGGCTCTCTTGTTTCAGTGCATTTGCTGGGCATTATTTTTCTTAGAATAGTGAATTTTTATACAGTTCACCAAAATTGGTGATTTTAATAGTGTCAGTTGGAAATTTTCCTGTAAAATTGTTCTTTAAACTTCGCCTTACTTTTGGAATTTAAACATAATGTTTCAATTTATTTCTTGTTAAAAAAGCATATTAGGAGGATTTAGCTTTACTATTTATTCCTTGTTTTTGCTGTCACAGGGAAAAAAAATCCCACTATCTTTATGTGTAATATCTTTGTTCAAAAACTATTGTTTTTCTGATATTGTATCAGGTACTAAAGGTAACTTGGATTCAGCCCATTGAAAGAGATTCATAAGCCGAGCCCGGTGGCTCAGCCTGTAATCCCATGCTTTGGGAGGCTGAGGTGAGTGGATTGCCTGAGCCCGCGGATTCGAGACCCGCCTGGGCAACTTGGCGAGACCTCATCTCTACAATAAATAAAAAATTGGCCGGATGTGGTAGCTTGCGCCTATAGTTCCAGCTACTTGGAAGGCTGTGGCAGAAGGATTGCCAGAGCCCAGCAGGTCAGGCTGTGGTGGTTGGGAGTGTGCCACTGCACTCCAGTCTGGGCGATGGAATGAGACTCCAACTCAAAAAAAAAAAAAAAAAAAGAAAGATGATTCATAATCCATAAGAAACAGAAATAGGATGAAACATCATAATTTTAAATGTACTATTTTTAATTTAGCCAAAAACTGCTAAATTTTTTATGTATTAATTTAATATGAACTGTGGTACAGAAATAATTGGAATTAAGAAGCAAAGCAGCTGTAGATTTTATGTAAGATTTTCTATTCAGATTAAATTTTACCTTGGGGAAAGCAGTTAAACTCCCTGAGTCCCAGGTTGTCTATCTGTAAATGGCTGTAATAACACTTGTGTCACTGAAATGTTTTTAGGATCATATAAAGTAAGAATGGAAGAGCATGTAGTGTAGAACCTGGCACATTGTGGATGGTCATTTCTGCTACTTTTCTTTCTTCTTTATATGTAATACATTCAGCAAGCCTTAGATATAATTCCTGTTTTGGGGAGCTACACATCTTCTGGGAAAGATAGGCATATAAATATGTAAGTAAAGATGTTATGATGGAAGTATTATGGGGTACCATTGGCCACAGAGGAAACATAGTCAACTCTACTTAATAGGGAAAGACGAGATTAGTTAGCAAAAGCTTCACAGAGATAACTCTTGACCTGAGTCTTATAAATGAAGTTTCATGTTTAGAGTCTTGATCAGAGAGAAAAGGAAGTGAGGTCGGAGATTTAGAGGACATTCCAGAATGTAGGCATATGTTCACTTTCCTGTGTGAATACTTTAATATAAAATCTCACAAATTTATCTTTTAAGAGAGAAAAGAGATCTTAAAATCTCCTAATTGGTGCTGGTCATACTTTATTAATTATCCTGGATGTGTGACATGTTGGTATTTAGCATTATTTGCTGTTGAATTTAGGGTATATACTGAAGGTAACAGACTCTAGTTGTTTATATTTGGATATTTGTGATATCCAAGGCTTGCACCCACTTTACTGCTTATGGAGTATTTTTATATTATTAGTGGTAGAATATTTGACAATGAGTTTTCTACTATGTTTGTTAATTTCCTTAAATTCATCTTTTTTTTTTTCTTCCATTTATAACACCTTTGGGGAATTCTCCCAATTTTCAGGACAGTATAGTGTAAGAGCATCAACTCCCTGTTGTGTTATTGTTTAATGTTTTTAAAACTATGGTTAAACCCAATTAATGGACCCTGAAATTAATTATTCAGTTGTTACCAGCATTATTTTTTAATGAAAATAGAATAATTGGGAAGTATCAAAGTATATCACGTTATCCTGATTATATAGCGCTATAAAACATTTTTCAGTTTTATATACATACGTACATAGTTACATATATACGTATGTATATAGTATATACATACGTATATAGTTCACAAATGCAAAATCTCAGAAGTATGGGTCACTTTGTAAAACATTTTTCTTTCTTTCTTTTTTTTGGACTCCTCAGCCAACTTGAATAAAGCTTATTTCTTACTGAGGATTGTAATCATAAAAGTTTGAAAACCACTGATTTAAAATATTTCAACAGCGTTAATTATAAGGATTTCAAATAATTATGCTTTTACTAGGAATTTGGTAAAAATGAATATTGTTTTATTCTCTTAATAGAAATCAGCCAAAATTACACCATGTGCGCTTTGCAAATCATTGAGATCCTCAGCAGAAATGATTGAAAATACCAATAGCTTGGGGAAGACAGAGCTTTTCTGTTCTGTTAATTGCTTATCTGCTTACAGAGTTAAAATGGTTACTTCTGCAGGTAATATTGGTTTCATAAGTTATGAAATGTAATAGTTGAAAAATTATGATTATTGTTTTTATTCTTTAGATTTTTTAGTTGATTTTTAAGGCAAATTTAAAATAGTTTACATTTTTATTGCAAAATATCACATTAATTTCTTATTTATTTGCATGCCTATGTATGCATTCCTCCTTACTGAAATGATTTCATATGGCTTCTTTAATGTATTTTCTTTATCCACACCTTATTTATTTCAAGATTTATTTATTTGGTAGTTTTAGGGTAGACTATGACTACTTTAAAAAAGAAAAATTTTTGATGTTAAATTAGTTTTTGTCTATAAGTGACATGATTGAGTTTAGTTTCAGTTCCTATAACTTAACTTGGCCTTTGAATTTTCATATGTTGTATAATATTTAATTTCTCATACATCTCTGTACATTAGTGTATATTACTCATCACTTTTTATTTTGATTTGCTAAGGTATACAGGTTCAGTGTAACAGTTGTAAAACCTCAGCAGTCCCTCAGTATCACCTAGCCATGTCAGATGGAAGTATACGCAATTTCTGCAGCTACAGTTGTGTGGTAGCTTTCCAGGTATGGCTTCAGGAATCTTCCTCTTCTTCAGTCAGTGAGTCACCTACTAGAGTAATGTCAACTTTTCAGGTGTTTGCTAGTGCCTGGACTATCTTGGTTTTTATTTCAGTTCTATTAAACTTGGATTCTTATAGATTATGTATTTGGAGGATATTATTTGGAAGAAGATTAGTTAAATTATTTTATTTTTTCATAAGTGAAACTCTCTCCATTCTCTTGTAAGCTGCTCAAAGGCAGGAATTTTTGCCTGTTCACAGATATACCTTATGTACCTAGAACTGTGCTTCACATTTGTAGGCACGCAGTATTTCTTTGTCTGAACAAATGATTAAATTGATTTTTTTGTTGTTGTTTTGTTTTTTTCAGAATTTATTCAACAAACCAGCTGGAATGAATTCTTCAGTAGTGCCCTTGTCTCAAGGCCAAGTAATTGTAAGCATCCCCACAGGTTCAACAGTGTCAGCTGCAGGAGGTAACACTTCTGCCGTTTCTCCCACCTCCATCAGTAGTTCTGCTGCAGCTGGTCTCCAGCGTCTGGCTGCCCAATCTCAGCATGTTGGGTTTGCACGAAGTGTTGTGAAACTCAAGTGTCAACACTGTAACCGTCTTTTTGCCACTAAACCAGAACTTCTCGACTATAAGGTAAAGAAAGTGTAGTATGTTCATGATAAGAGTTTGAGTATACAACAAGAGTACCTGCATAGTGAACATTTGTATACCTAACCCTGAATTGTACCCCACATCTTTAAAATTAAAAAAAAAGAGTTTGAGTATAAATGGACCTATTTAAAATTAAAATTATTTTTATCTTTTTAATCTCTCAAAATTGCACCATTTGTTTTGAAAATAAGAGAGAGGCCAGTCTCAGTAACTCAGCCTGTCATCCCAGCACTTTGGGAGGCTGAGGCGAGTGAATTGCCTGAGCTTGCGGGTTCGAGACCACCTGGGCAACTTGGCAAGACCTCGTCTTTACAATACATCAAAAATTAGCTGGGCATGGTAGCATGCGCCTGTAGTTCTGGCTACTTGGAAGGCTGAGGCGGAAGGATCACTGGAGCCCAGCAGGTTGAGGCTGCGGTGGCCAGGAGCATGCCACTGCACTCCAGTCTGGGTGTCAGAGTGAGACTCCAACTCAAAAAAAAAAAAGAAAAGAAGAGAGAGAAGGATTTCCATCAGGCAAACCAAATGTTTAATTAGTACTTAATGATTATTTCTTTGCAGGGTAAAATGTTTCAGTTCTGTGGCAAGAATTGTTCTGATGAATATAAGAAAATAAATAATGTAATGGCAATGTGTGAATATTGTAAAATTGAGAAAATTGTAAAGGAGACTGTCCGATTCTCAGGTGCTGACAAGTCATTCTGTAGTGAAGGTAAAGTTAGATTATCTTACCTACTGAGCATGTTTGTTGTGTTAAAAGTAGTTGATGATTTAAGCTATTACTATGTAAGTTACTCTTTTTTTATCCTTTATGTATAATGCCAAAACAAAGCCTTTCTAATTTGTTTACACTTCGTTCAGTTTTTTGAAATCTAGTTTTTTTTAGCCAGGTGTGGTGGCTCACGCCTGTAATCCCAGCACTTTGGAAGGTGGAAGTGAGAGAATTGCGTGAGCCCACAGGTTCGAGACCAGCCTGGGCAACTTGGCGAGACCTCGTCTCTACAATAATAATTTAAAAATTAGCCAGGCATGGTGGTGCACACCTGTAGTTCCAGCTACTTGGAAGGCTGAGGCGGCAGGTGAAGACCGCTATAGCTGTGAGCGTGCCATTGCACTCTAGCCTGCGCGACAGAGTGAGACTTCGACTCAAAAAAACAAAATAAGTCTGGTTTTTTTTTTTATATTACATAATGTTAAAATGAAATAAAAGGTCCTCAAAGTATACGCAGAAGAAAAACATCTAACATTATTAGGTTGATGGGGAACTCTGGTCTTTTAGTTCTTGTACTTCTTTTGAGATGGAATGCCCTAAATTATAGTGGCATCCTAAGTTTATATTTCTATTGTTATAAACAGCTATTATATTTCTAAATAGAAATGGTCTTAATATGCAAATCAATGTGAAGTAAATAGCTTTCTTTATTTAGATGAGTATTTTATATTTATAATGTTTTGTTTTACTCTAAAACTGCATGAGGTTAGTCTTCTAGACCAGAGGAGGCTTTCAAACCTTTTCACCACCACACAAATGAAGAAATATGTTTTATATTGTAACCCAGTATATTTTCATATAGCTAATCTAAATAAAATGAATGTTTCATGAAACAAAAATTGTTATATGTGATGCAGTTTAATATTTTCTATCCTGTCATTTCATTTTTTTAAAGTGCTCGTTTTGATCCTCTGAATTGATCTTTTGATCTGCTAATTGGTCAAGACTCAAGTGTGAAAATCTTGTCCTAGGCTGTTTAAATTACAGATGTAGATAATTAATATTTCTCCCTAATGTTAATTTAATCTTTCCTGATTTTTAGGTTGCAAACTGCTTTATAAACATGACTTGGCAAAACGCTGGGGAAATCACTGTAAAATGTGCAGTTATTGTTTACAGACATCTCCCAAATTGGTACAGAATAACTTGGGGGGAAAGGTAGAGGAATTCTGTTGTGAAGAGTGCATGTCCAAATATACAGTTTTATTCTATCAGGTAAATATAATTCACCATCCTGGGTTTTCAAGTTAGGACCTAAGTATTCCATTTTAAATTTCATGTAATATGAAGGATAATTTAATGAATCAAAATTAAGTATTGATTGGATGTGCTGGCTCATACTTATAATCCCAGCACTTTTGAAGACTGAGGTTAAAGGATCACGTGAAGCCAGAAGTTTGAGACTAGCCTGGACAACATTGGGGAACCTGTTCCTACAAAATGAAAATTCCTTAAATTTAAAAAAAAAATCTTTTTAGGATTAAATGTTTTATGCTTTCTAGTAGTTAATATAAGATTTAGGAAGAGTTTAATGTCTTTGAAGTTTTACTTCTTTTGTTTTTAATTTCCTGTAGGAGACATATCAGTTTTAAGACATTAAAATATTAAAAGTTAGCCGGGCTCGGTGGCTCAGCCTGTAATCCCGCGCCTTTGGGAGGCTGACGTGAGTGAATTGCCTGAGCCCACAGGTTCGAGACCCGCCTGGGCAGCGAGACCTCATCTCTACAATAAATCAAAAAATCAGCCGGGCGTGGTAGTGCATGCCTGTAATTCCGGCTACTCGGAAGGCTGAGGCGGAAGGATCGCTGGAGCCCAGCAGGTTGAGGCTGCAGTGGCTGGGAGCAGCCACTGCACTCCAGTCTGGGCAACAGAGTGAGACTCCAACTCAAAAAAAAAAAAAAAAAAAAAAAAAAAAATATATATATATATATATATATATATAAAGTTATATTTTTATTCATATATTATTTAAATAAAATAGATTTGTCTTCTGAAGTCTTTGAGAAAGATAGGCCTTATTTTCACTTCACTTTGTTTTCTAATTACTATATATTGTAGTCTCTATACTGCTACATGGTTTTTTAAAAAAATTGTATAGTATAAAATCATTGATAGGTAAATATTTACCATTGTCAGATAGTGATCCTTCAGTTTTCTTATCTGAATTCTAAGTTAATTTCCTCATTTGTTATGTGTTGCCTGCATTCATTGTGTCAAACCCCAGATAATTTATTTCCTACTCCTTTACCATCTTCCATTTCTTTTGTAGATGGCCAAATGTGATGCTTGTAAACGGCAGGGTAAACTCAGTGAGTCCTTGAAATGGCGAGGGGAAATGAAACATTTTTGTAACCTGCTTTGTATCTTGATGTTCTGTAATCAGCAAAGTGTATGTGACCCACCTTCGCAAAACAATGCAGGTAAAATTAAACTTAAGTAATGAACAGAGTCTAATGAATACCAGGAACTAATCACTGTTCTTTTACAGATAAAGAACTGTTTAAACAGTTGTCAGTAATTTCATGGCATTAACATTTAGATCCTTTTTTGTTGAACACTTTAGGTTAAAGCCAGATAAAAATGAGTTTTTTAGGATTCTCTGAGCATATTGAATCAAATAAACTCTGTAAGACCCTTACTTTATGAGAAAAGTTAATGTTTTGTAATTGGGTTTAATTGGCTTCTTTAAAAAGGTCTTTGACACTACTTTTAACAAAAGCCATATGTGGGTACGGTGACTCATGTCTGTAATCTCAGCACTTTGGCAGGCGAAGGTGAGAGGGTCCAGGGGTTCGAAAACAGCCTGGGCAATTTGGCAAGCCTTCATCTCAAAAATGAATAAAAAAAATTAGCTGAGCATGGTGGCGTGCACTTGTGGTCCCAGCTACTTGGAAGACGGAGGTGGAAGGATTGCCTGAACCCAGCAGATTGTGGCTGAGGTGGCTGGCCATGAGCGTGCCACTGCACTCCAACCTGGGCTACAGAGTGAGACTACTACTCAAACAAAACAAAACAACCCTCAAAAAACAAAGAACATAAAGTCTAAATTCCATGGTCTTTTAAATATATATGGGGGACCCAAGAAAACATGGAATTATCTTTTGGTGGGCAGATCCATTATATAGTACAGGATTCTCCTGCTAGGTAAGTATTCTAGGAACTCATCAGCATCAGTGTACCAGATCGTAGTGTTGTGAGTCTGTGTTTGGCTTCAGTGATGTTTTCTTTTGAAGATTCGTTCAGTGTGTTTGCCCATTTCATGATGGGTGATTGATTACCAGCATACCTCCCTGAGTGTTCAGCAGTTTTTGATCAAAAATGGCATGACTTCCATGCCCCACCTTCCTGTTCATCCCGTCTCACCACCAGCTTCTTTGTTTTTTTTTCCTTGGATGAAAAATGTCCTCAAACAGAAACATTCTGCCAGTTTGAAAGAAGTGAACAAAAAAGGCAGAAGCATTAAAAGGCATCAAAATTGACAAGTTCAAAAAGCACTTTTTTTTTTTTGAGTCGGAGTCTCACTCTGTCACCCACACTGAAGTGCAGTGGCCGCTCCCGGCCACCACAGCCTCGACCTGCTGGGCTCCGGCGATCCTTCTGCCTCAGCCTTCCAAGGAGCTGGAACTACAGGCGCGCGCTACCACACCTGGCTAATTTTTTTGATTTATTGTAGAGATGAGGTCTTGCCTGCCCAGGCAGGTCTCGAACCCGCGGGCTCAGGCAATTCACTCACCTCAGCCTCCCAAAGGCACGGGATTACAGGCTGAGCCACCGAGCCCGGCCTTTTTTTTTTTTGAGTTGGAGTCTTACTCTGTCGCCCAGGTTGGAATGCAGTGTCACGCATGCTCACGGCCACTCCAGTGTTACCCTGCTGGGCTCAGGTGATCCTTCCGCCTCAGCCATCCAAGTAGCCAGAACTACAAGTGCGTGCTACCACACCTGGCTAATTTTTGATTTATTGTAGAAATGAGATCTCACCAAGTTTCCCGGGCTGGTCTCAAACCTGCAGGCTCAGGCAACCCACTCGCCTCAGCCTCCCCAAAGTGCTGGGATTATAGGCTAAGCCACTGAGCCCAGCCCAAAAAGTGTTTTGAGCAGTGGATAAAGCATCTGGATAGGGGTGTATTGCATCAAACAGAGAGTACTTTGAAGGTGATAGAATAATTCACCAATTTTTAAATAAATAATTCCAGTTTACTTGGTTCCCTCCTCGCACTGTATACATAGTTTGCCATTTAATGTCAGAAATGTTATGGTTTGCAAACAAAATTAGTACCATCCTAAAAGCTAGAAGAGTCTAAGCATAGTGTGTTTGTAAATATAAGCAAAATCTACAAGAACCTTTAGAAATTTGAAAACTTCTTTCCATGTGAAGGGAAGGTATAAAAAACATATTAGGCTTACGTGTCCATTAAATCTGCCCTGTGATCTTCATTGGTATTGTACCTTTGGGAAGTTTTGTTGTTGGGTTTTAAGTGAGTCTATTTGTTGCCTTTTTATACAAAGTGCATGGAAGACTTTCCAGTTTCACTAATTAAAAAGTAAAATACCAAAAAACCCCCAGTGAATCCTGAGTGACTTTTTACTCCAATAGAAATTGCTTAAACTGAAAGCCGTGGAATGGTAAGTACATATAAATTACATGAGTTTTCCTCATTTTTGTTTATTTTAATCAGCAAGTATTTCCATGGCTCAGGCTGCTTCAGCAGGGCCCCCATCTCTGAGAAAAGATTCGACTCCGGTAATAGCTAATGTAGTGTCACTGGCAAGTACTCCTGCTGCTCAGCCCACAGTGAATTCTAACAGTGTCTTACAAGGTATGACTTGATTTGAAAGTTTTTATCTTGCCTTTCTTGGTTGAACACAGCAGTTCTCTAACTTTTTTCCATCAGTGTTATTTTCATATGCTTGAAACATTCATATTAGGAATGGTGGCTCACTGTGGGCTACTAGGGCTCTGAATTGTGTTTTCACAAGTTCTGTGTCACTTTTTTCTCATTTTAAACTTTAGAATTGCTAGTCTCTTCCATTGAATTAAATTAAAATAGTACATGTTCTTAGTACTATGAGGCTTTGTGTTTATGGACTGATAATCAGCCTTTAATGCTAATGTTCTAATAATTGGAAAAGATTCTAAGTTTATGTTTTAATTTACATCAAGGTGCAGTTCCAACGGTAACAGCGAAAATCATTGGGGATGTAAGTTTTATTAATTTTGTTGGTATTGTCACTTTATTTGTATGCAGTATGAATGTGTCTGAGCTAATTTGCCCTCCTTTATATTTTACTTTATTTTCATTATGATTATGATTATGATTATTTTAGAGTAGGAGCTGCCCAGGTTGGAGTGCAGTGGCCAGCTCATGGCCACTGTAGCCTTGACCTTTGGGCTCAGGCAGTCCTACTGCTTCAACCTACCGAGTAACTGGAACCACAGGCACACGCCACCATACCCAGCTAATTTTTCTGATTTGTTGTAGAGACGAGGTCTTGACGAGTTGCCCAGGCTGGTGAACCCCTGAATCCAGGCAGTCCTTTCACCTCAGCTTCCCAAAGTGCTGGGATTATAGGCGTGAGACACCGTGCCTAGCTTATAAATATATTTGTATATATTATATATTATGAATAAATAAAATTATTTATTGTTGTTATTATTTTTTTTTAGAGACAAGGTCTTGCTCTGTCACCCAGGCTCAAGTGCAGTGACATGATAATCGTTCGCTGCAATCTTGAACTCCTGGGTTCAAGCATTCTTTCCACCTCAGCCTCCCAAGTAGCTAGGACTAAAGGCACAGGCCACCATGCCCAGCTAAGCTTAAAACTTTTTTTTAGGGAAAAATGGAACTTCTAGTTTAAAACTTTCTCACAAAGAAAACTCTGAGCTCAGATAGCCAGGCTCAGTGGTAATAATCAATGCCTATAATCCAGGTACTTTGAGAATCTGAGGTGGGAGGATTATAAGAATCTAGGATTTTAGTCCCAGATTCTATGTTCTGGGCAACATAGCCAGTCTGGGCAACATAGCCAGACTATCTAAAGACATTTTTTAAAATTAACAGGGAATGGTGGTGTGCACCTGTATTCTTAGCTACTTGGAAGGCTGACATGGGACGATTGTTAGAGACCAGGGGTTCAAGGTTTCAGTGAACAGTAATTGTTCCCTGTGCTCCAACCTGGGGCAATAGTGTGAGACCTTATCTCAGAGGTGGATGGGTGGATAGGTAGATAGGTAGATGGATGGATAGAGTTCACGCGCTCACTTCATATTTGTTTAGGAATAGGCTATTCTGATTATTTGAATAGGTTTTTAGGTACTTAATGTCTTTGGATGCTTGTTATCTTTTTTTTTTTTTTTTTGCGTTGGAGTCTCACTCTGTCACCCAGACTGGAGTGCAGTGGCCGCTCCCGGCCACCGCAGCCTCGACCTGCTGGGCTCCGGTGATCCTTCCGCCTCAGCCTTCCAAGTAGCTGGAACTACAGGCGCGCTACCATACCCGGCTAATTTTTTTTTATTTATTGTAGAGATGAGGTCTCACCAAGTTGCCCAGGCGGGTCTCGAACCTGCGGGCTCAGGCAATCCACTCACCTCAGCCTCCCAATGTGCGGGATTACAGGCTGAGCCACTGAGCCCGGCTGCTTGTCATCTTTATGTAATTACTGAACATTGCTAAAAATTGAACAGAATTAAAGTACACAGAATTTAGGCATAGAATACTTTTTGAATGTTTTGTAATGTACTCAGATTGTAAAAATACTTACAAAATGTAGCTTTTCCCCCTGTCCAGTGTAGATTATACTGTTAAAAAAGTTATTTTTTATACTCGTTAATATTTTCTGCCTTGTCTCTTAAAAGAAGGCCAGGTATGATGGCTCATGCCTATAATCCCAGCACTTTGGGAGGCCAAGGTGGAAGGATTGCTACTAACCTGGGCAACATAGTAAGACCCCATCTCTACAAAAATATTAAAAGTAAAAAAATTAGGTGGGCATAGTGGAGCCTACTGGAGATCGCGGCTACTCAGAAGTTGAGGCGAGAGCATGACTTAAGTCCAGGAGTTTGAGGTTACACAGTAAGCTATGATCATGCCATTGTACTTCAGCCTGGGCTTAGACCTGTTTATGGGGGGGAAAAAAAAGAGAGAGAGAGAGAAGAAGAAGAAGAAATAATGAGAAAAACTTATGTCTGGAACAATGGCATTTCTAAAGTGTATTATGGTCTCTGGGATGTTTACATCGTTTTTACTCAAGTTTGCTTACATCTGTTATTCCTAGTAATTTGGAAACTAGGTCCTCTAAGAGTTCATCAAAATGTAAGAGTTCTCATTTTAAACTCAGCAAACATTTTTATTGATCAACAATGTGTTATAATAAGAAATACCATTTTTCTTGGTAAACACAAGTGACAATAAAATACCTTCAGAGTATATATCTTATTAAAATACTCCTTGATTGCTGGGTGCAATGACTCAAGCCTGTAATCCCAGCACTTTGGGAAGCTGAGACAAGAGGATTGCCTGAGCCCACGGGTTCAAGACCAGCCTGGGCAACATGGTGAGACCTTGTCTCTACAATAAATCAAAAAATTAGCCAGGTGTGATAGCTCACATCTGTAGTTTAGGCTTCATGGAAGGCTGAGGCGGAAGGATTGCCAGAGCCCAGCTGGTTGATGCTGGGGTGGCCGTGAGCATGCCACTGCACTCCAGCCTGGTTGATGGAGTGAGACTCCAACTAAAAAAAAAAGAAATTCCTTGATTACTATTTTAGGAATATTGTATTTCTCACACATTCAGTTGAATATTTGCTTTGTTTTCTGTGTAATTCCAGTATGGTGTTTCTTTTAAAATAATAGTTCTTGTGATTAATGGTAAGATTTTAAAAATCTTGTAGCTTACTAACTTACTTTCTTACTAGGCAAGTACACAAACAGATGCCCTGAAACTGCCACCTTCCCAACCTCCAAGACTTTTGAAGAACAAAGCTTTATTATGCAAACCCATCACACAGACTAAAGCCACCTCTTGCAAACCACATACCCAAAACAAAGAATGCCAGACAGGTATGTTCCTTGATCTTTCTTTATTTTTTATTTGTTGAGGGAAAGGAATGTAGGATCTACTTACACTGAGTACCCACTGCTTCCGAGATGATGTGTATGGTTGCTTGCATACATTGCCCCAGTTAGTTCTCACAACATTGCTATGAGTTCGGCGTTTCCCTATTTGAGGCTTTAACAAGTTATGTCAAAGAGAAGGAAGTTAACTGATTATATCATACTGTGTACACTTGATTTAATTCCCATATTAATGACTGTAAGATTATGGAGTAAGCAAATGCTTTGGAATTATATGGACAAGCTCTTAAGAGGTGTTGTTTTCCCGAATGTTTTTAGGTTGAACTACTCCATACTCTGTTTCAAATAGAGCCAGTTCCTTTGAGGAGAGCTTCAGCACTTTAATTTTCTATGAAGTGCCTCGTCCCTTAGACAGAATCGCTGAGCCACTTCTCTGGATGCTGGGCAGGGTGGTAGTCTCTGGCCATCTTGGCTTACCTCTTCTGCCACGGAACTTCTGCCCTACCAGTGAGCTGTGATGAGGGTGATGAGGACCTCAGTATTTTCAGCCTGCCGTTCCTGGGTTAGAGCCTCCATCTAGTGGGTAGGAGCAGGGTAGAGGTGACCCCCTGCCTCTTGGCCACACTCACCAGGAATTTAACCTTCAACTTTGAGTTGGAGGGAATGAAAAATGCTTCTGGCCTGTCTCTCTTAGTGAGATACGGTAACACTTGTATCTTGTATCCTATATTATGATTGTGAGCTGAGGGGAGAGAAGTCCATTCTTTCTGGCTATAACCACTGAGTAGAACTTCTGAGCTGAGCTGGGAGAAATGGAGCAGGTGGTGGCTGAAATAACACAGACTGTCACTATTCTTACCAAATTGTAATAGATGTTCTTGAATAATGGTTTTCATTTGCTGTATGCTTTTAGGACAATTTTCTAAGAATTTAAATGGTTTTTTTTTTAAAGTAGTTTTCATCTTCTTTGACTAAGGAGTGGGTCTCTGTAGCAGCTCCTCATATTGCCATCTAAAGATCTCAGAATTTTTAAACTAGAAAGAAGTTCTTGATTTCTAGATCTGCAAGGTTATCTTGTAGGCCAGTGCTTCTCAAACATTAATTGACAAGGAATTTTAAGATTCTTACTTAGTGTGGCTTGAGATTTTGTAGCTCCCAAGTAAAGTCAGTGCTGCTCGTCTGTGGACCACATCGAAAAAGCAAGGCTATAGAGGGCTTATTTCTTACCTTTTTATTGTATAAATAGTATTTTATTTAGTATTACATAATTTGGTTATCACACATCTCTAATCTAGTAACATTTTTTAAATGTCTACTATATAATGGTAAAATTTATTCCATATTATTTTCCTACCTCTAACTGTAGTCAAATTGTCAGCTTTTCTCTTCTTGTCCCTAGCATTAACTTTCTCCTACAGTAATGATTTTACATTAATCTGGCATATTTTCTGGCATGTAGAAAGGATTCTTGTTAAAAATGTCTCTCATCTTAACATTGGTATACCCATCATATGTTGAGAGTATCCTAAGTCGAAAATACTGTGTAGTTTCTATTGAATGTGTATTGCTTTTGCATCATCATAAAGTCAAAAATCCTAAGTTAAACTATGATTAAGTTGGGAAGCATCTGTATTTGTTAAATGATTCAGTAAATCTTCCATTTTCCCATTTTTGTCCAAGTGTTTTTCCAAGTTCAATTTCATCCTTTTAATACCTTAGATGGTCTACATCTACTATATATAGTAATTCTTTTTGTAGGTATCATAATCTACAAAAAGAATGTCCCCGTCATCTTAGTTCTACATATTGTAATTGCCTTCTACTTTAACGCTTGGTATATTTTTTATTCAATACTAAAAAATGAAATGACTGCCCAAGTAATCTTTTTTGATGGCATTTTCATCACTTTATGCTAAAAATCTTTAGTAACTCCTTACTTTCCCCTCAAATGATTTTAAAATGTACATGATAGCCTCACAAAAACGACCCCTCTACCTATTTGATTTCCTCTTTAGCATTTCTACTTATTCATGTTTGTAGTTTTTCGTGCCCCCCTTTTAAGATCACTGTTTCAACCCATCCAAATTCTATCTTGTATTCATTTTATTCTCGTATCACTGATATTTATTTTGTTTCTTAACTTTTTGTCAGTACTGTATTCAACCCTTTTTTTTCTACTTTAGTTATTTATCTTTTGTTAGAACTCCTAGTATTGTAGGTTATACTTTTGAACCATAAATTTCCATAAGCTTTTTTATTTTGAAATTTTATTAAAATGTTTCTAACTGTCTTTGTTTTTTGTGATTTAAAAAAAACAACTTTTCATTAGAAGATACTCCAAGTCAACCCCAAATTATTGTGGTGCCAGTTCCCGTACCAGTGTTTGTGCCCATACCTCTTCATCTCTATACTCAGTATGCTCCCGTCCCATTTGGAATTCCAGTTCCAGTGAGTAATCATTTAGAGCTTAAAACTAATTTAGCATGCATTTTCCTCACTTAAAACTTTATAGTTCTGTAGATATACTACTTGCTGATAATTATACCTAATTCTGGTTGGTGGTTATCATATAACCATTATTGCTTAAGAGGAATTATAAAGGACTGCTTTTATTTGTACTCTGCCTTCTCAGAGAAAGTTATGATATAACTTCTCAATAAAAGTTATGTGTACAATAAGACCTCTCAAAAAAGATCAGAAACAGTGTGTTAGAGTCCTGGATTCTGGCAAGGATGAATAGAATACTGTGATTGACATGATTCTCACTTTTTATTGTAGAACTTTGTATTTTTTTAATTGGAAATTAATTTTTTCCAGATACTGAATTCTTAAAGGAAACAGTTATGAGAAAATGTTAAGTGAGAAATATAAGCAAAAACAACAACAAAAAAATCAAAGCATGTTGTAGAATTACTCTTTTAGAGGATCAGAAACTTATTTTTTTTGAGTATCCAGTGCTTACTGAATTTTTATTTAAATGGCCATAGGCTTATAAAAACAAACTGGCAAGACTGTTTTAATCATCAGCAATGAAAATATCTTGAATTTGTTTATTATTTTAATACTTAAATAAGCTCACATACCATACTTTTGACAATAAACCTATTGCCTAAGAAACTCTTTGGTCTGTCTTTCATCTTTCAGATGCCTGTACCCATGGTTATTCCATCCTCAGTGGATAACGAAGATAAAGTCACTGAGAGTATTGAAGACATTAAGGAAAAGCTTCCCACACATCCATTTGAAGCTGATCTCCTTGAGATGGCAGAAATGATTGCAGAAGATGAAGAGAAGGAGAAGACTCTATCCCAGGGAGGTTGGTGTAATCATTTAAAGTAAAGAAAGAAAAGAATGCCTTCGACAAATTTTCAGGCAACTCAAGTAATTAGAAGTATCAGACAGTCAAGGTGTTTCTAAAAGCTTCGGTGTGTTTGCATACTAAGCCTGTGGGGTTTATTAAACTTGTTGATGTCTCTGAAAGCTCTTATCCTTTTTATAAAGGAAAAATAAGTATTGGTATTCAATACAGTTTTTAATTGGTAATGATTCCAGAAAAATAACTTATAAAGCATACTTTCTTGATCATTTTTGGTTTTATCCTTACATTCCAAGCAATGGTTTTCACATAAGAATTCCTGTTACTATCTATAATAATCAGAATGCTGGTAGAGTGTAAATAGAACCTTAGAATGGAAAACCATTTGGCTCAAAATAACCTATAGTTTAATCTCATACTATTAGTGTGGAATAATGAAAATAACAGTAATTAATATTTATGGTACTTATCATACTCTAGCCAGTATCCTAAATGCGTTATGTGCATTGTCTCATTTAATCTTCCAGTGACCCCCCGGAGTCGGAGAGAGTTACTGTTTACTTCAGATTTCTTTTCTTTCTTTGTATTTGGTTTTGAGACAGGGTTTCACTCTTCACTCAGGCTAGAGTGCCATGGCATGATCATAGTTCATTGCAGCCTCCATCTCTTGGGCTCAGGCAATCTTTCTGCCTCAGCCTCTCGAGTAGCTGGGACTACACCATTATAACCAGCTAATTTTTTGATTTTTTGTAGAGTCAAGGTCTCGCTGTGTTGTCTAGGCTGGTCTTGAACTCCTGGGCTCAAGCACTCCTCTCACCTGAATTCTTTTTTAGTCTGGGTGACACTATATCAGGCTGAGGTGGGAGGATCATTTGAGACTAGTCATTTAAGACCAGTCTGGGCAATATAGCAAGATCCCATCTCTACAAAAAAAATGTTTTCTTTCTGTGTTGTAGTCTTACTCTGTCACCCAGACTGGAGTGCTGTGGTACGTTCATGGCTACCGCAGCCTCGACTTGCTGGGCTCAGGCGATTCTTCTGCCTCAGCCTTCCAAATAGCTGGAGCCATAGGCACCCGCCACCACACCTGGCTAATTTTTAAATTTATTCTAGAGATAAGGTCTCACCAAGTTGCCCAGGCTGGTCTCAAACCCCTGGCAGTTCTTTCACCTCTGCCTCCCAAAGTGCTGGGATTACAAGCATGAGCCACTGCACCCCGCCATGGAAATGTTTTTTAAGAAATTAGTCAGAAATCGGGCTCGGTGGCTCAGCCTGTAATCTCACGCCTTTGGGAGGCTGAGGTGAGTGGATTGCCTGGGCCCACGGGTTCAAGACCCGCCTGGGCAGCGAGACCTCATCTCTACAATAAATCAAAAAATCAGCCGGACGTGGTAGCATGCACCTGTAATTCTGGCTACTTGGAAGGCTGAGGTGGAAGGATCGCCGGAGCCTAGCAGGTCGAGGCTGCGGTGGCCGGAAGCGGCCACTGCATTCCAGTCTGGGCGACAGAGTGAGATTCCAACTCAAAAAAAAAAAAATTAGTCAGGCATGGTAGCACATACCCCCAGCTACTTGGGAAATAGGTGTAATAACTATAGTATAGATAAAATCAAATGGTTTAGAAACAGGAAGGAGAATTAAATTCTAACTGAGAGGATCTGGATAATTTTTTTAATCTGGGGTTTTTTAAAAAGTATTTTGAATTCTTGAGCCTCTTATGTTCAAAGTATTTTGTAGTTGATAGAGTATAATAGCAAAATCAAAGTCTCTCTTGTTATGATTTCTTTCACTGCTATCTGGAAGTTTAACCACTGTTAACAGTGGTAATCTATTTAACTGCATTTACCAAATGCCTAATTTTATTACTGAACTGTACTTTCCATATATTGAATCTGTTTACTTATAACTCCATAATATGATTGATGTCTATAGTGCAGTCTTTTTATTTGAGGTACAGTTTGTTGTATATACATATAAATTTTTTTTTATGTGCTTTTCTTTTTTCTTTAGGGTCTCAAACTTCTGAACAAGAACTGTTTCTGGACACCAAGATATTTGAAAAAGGTTTGTAGTGTAATATATTTTGGTTTTAGAACTACTACCGTTGTGAGTAATAGAAGCCCATAAAGAATTAGTAGTACCCTTAGATTTACTATTTGTAAGTTTAACTGTTTATAAAGGACATCAGATGTTTATGTGCTGAATTGTAATGAGAATAATAAAAGCTACCTCAGATATTTGTTTTAAGGGTTAATTAAGATAATGCTTTAGAGTGCCTATCAACAGTATGAGTCCAGTTCTGTGAGGCTGATAAACAAGTTACTTCATTCTTGAGTGTACCTGGGTAATTGTCCATCCACTTTATCTCAGTTTTTTGTATTCAGAGGTTCAGGAAATTTTCTGAGCAGGTCAAGAAACTGTCTTAATTTTGAGGACATGTTTATTATTTAAAATTTTCAGACCAAGGAAGTACATATAGTGGTGATCTTGAATCTGAGGCAGTATCTACTCCGCATAGCTGGGAGGAAGAGCTGAATCATTATGCCTTAAAGTCAAACGCTGTGCAAGAGGCTGATTCAGAATTGAAGCAGTTCTCAAAAGGAGAAACTGAACAGGATCTTGAAGCAGATTTTCCCTCAGGTTTGTACAAAGTAACTTATCCACCACAAGTTCTGTATTTTAGAAGATTGGCACAACTCTGAATTGACATTATCGAGCAGTTATAAGTGTATTAGAAGTGATAATCTAGGACACAGATGGTCCCTGCCTTTGTGTTAATTTGTACCATATTGTTTTTATAAATAATTAATTTGGTTTTTAAAAATTTTTCAATTTCCCATAGTAACCATTTGAGGGGGGACCCACAGAAACTCAGAATTATCTTTTGGAGGGTGGGCTCCTTGAAGTACACTCAGAAAACAATTTGTTCCTCAAGTAGTCAACCAAAGTTTCTGTCTGGAAGTTTTGAAAAGATTGCATCACGATTTGTGGAAGAAACATCCTGAGTTTTGGCAAACAGGTGACTAATTCTTCCACCATAACAGCGTACCTGCCCATACTGCATTAAGTATTCAGTAGTTTTTGGCCAAAATACAGCATGACCCCTTTTTTGTTTTCCTGGGTGAAAAAGTCCTGAAAGGAAAAAGTTTTACCAGTGTGAAAGAGGTGAAAAAAAAAAAGGTAGAAGTACTAAAAAGCATCAAAATTGACCAGTTCAAAAACTGTTTTGAGCAGTGGAAATAGTGTCTCCATAAATATACTGCATCAAATGAATACTTTGAAGGTGACTGTAGTTTAAACATGTAAGAATACATACACAGTTTTTTATAAATAAATTCTGGGGGTTTTTTGGGTCCCCTCTTGTATGAGATTTTCTTCATTGTTAATGAAGTTTTCATTTAGGCTCTATATCTTTGGCTTCTTTTAAGTGTCTGAGTGAAATTCCTCTTTTATCATAAAGAAAATAATGAATACAGTGATGATTACCTGATATTTCTTCCATTAGTCTAAGTCTTCCTTTAAATTTGTGAGTTATTTACTTAACATTGTACTTTCTGCTAATTATTATAGAATCCTTTGACCCACTTAATAAAGGACAGGGAATCCAGGCACGTTCCCGGACAAGACGACGACACAGAGATGGCTTCCCCCAACCCAGACGAAGAGTAAGCAGCAGCTTAATTTTTCTAGAATTTTATTTGCTACATCCTACCCATGTTTACTATTTCCTGCTGTTTGCAAAACTCTGTAACAGCAAGAGTCAGGTAGTTCCATACATTATTTGCAACCTTGTATTTTTGTGCATTTGTTTTATTTTTGAACTCAAAAAACCATGTCTTTTATTTATATTTCTTTCAGCAGAGACTTTTTCCTTTGTTCCTATAACTGAGGGTTTTCTTTTATATGGCTTTGTTTACTTTAAATAGTTTTTATGGTCCTTTTTTTTTTGAGTTGAACTCTCACTCTGTCACCCAGATTATTGTGCAGTGACCGCTCCTGGCCACTGTATCCTCGACCTGCTGGGCTCCGGCCATCCCTCCGCCTCAGCCTTCCAAGTAGCTGGAACTACAGGCACGCACTACTATGCTCGGCTAATTTTTGATTTTTTGTAGAGATGAGGTCTCGCCAAGTTGCCCAGGCGGGTCTTGAACCTACAGGCTCAGGCAATCCACTCACCTCGACCTCCCAAACTGCTGGGATTATGGGCTGAGCCACCGAACCTGGCCCCTTTTTTATTCTTTTCTATTTTATTTTACTTTTGTTAGAGATAGGATCTCACTCTGTCACCCAGGCTGGAGTGTGGTGGCTCTAACATAGCTCATTGCAACCTCAAACTCTTGGAGCTCAAGCAGTCTTCCTGCCTTAGCCTCCTAAGTAGCTCAGCCTACAGGCCTGCACTACAGTGCCCAGCTAATGTTTTAAAATTTTCTTATCTCTTTTTTTTTTTTTCTTTTGAGTTGGAGTCTCACTTCATCATGCAGACTGGAATGCAGTAGCACGCTCCTGGCCACCGCAGCCTCGACCCGCTGGGCTCAGGCGATCCTTCTACCTCAGCCTTCCAAGTAACTGAAATTACAGGTGTGCACTAGCACGCCCGGCTAATTTCTGATTTATTGTAGAGATGAGGTCTTGCCAAGTTGCCCGGACAGGTCTCGAACCTGCAGGCAGGCTCAGGCAATCCACTCACCTTGACCTCCCAAAGCACTGGGATTACAGGCTGAGCCACCGAGCCTGGCCTCTTTTCTCTTTTTAATAGTCTCTAAATTTAGCTCTTTTTATGTATTTCAATACTGAAGTTCACTATTTTATGTACTATAGTATAATAGCAAAGGTCACACAGTATAATAGTGAAGTTCATACAGTTTTCTTGTTGACAGGGCTTTTCCATACCAAAGTAAAAGGATAATAGCTTTATTTTTAAAGTTAGCTGTATTGTATAATAATTACATTTAAAAATTTCTAAGTTCTAGTGTACGTTTTTATGAGCTTCACCTAATTTATATGGTATGTAATTACCACCATAATCATGACCAATTCCACTTAAGTAAAACGTTCCCCTGTGACCTTTTGCAGTCAACCTGTGGCTGCTGACAATCATTAATCTGCTGTACCGATCAATGCAAAATGGTACTGCTTTGCCTTTTCTAAAATTTTATATAAGCGGAGTCCTATAATATATATTCTTCTTTGTATAGGTTTCCTCACTTATGTTATGTTTTTGTGATTCATCCATGTTGTTTCATGCCTCTGCAGTTGATTCCTTTGTATTTAATATCAGTTCATTGTGAAAGCAAATCACAATTTGTTCACCTGGTTAACAGGTGATGGAAATTTGGGTTGTTTTTAGTGTGGGACTATTTTAAATGAGACTTACATGAAATGTTGTGAACATCCTAGTATAAAATTTTGTGTGAACGTATTTTTTCATTTCTCTTTGAGGAAAAAGATCTAGCAATGGGATTGATTGCTAGGTTTTATGGTATGTGTATTTTTACCTTTATAAGAAAGCTGACAAATTGTTTTCCAAAGTACTTGTACCATTTTGCATTCCCACCAGCAATGTATGAGACTTCCATCTGCTTCATGACTTTGCTAACACTTGGTATTGGTGATTTTTTAATTTGAATAATTCTTGTGAATGTGTGGTGGTATCTCTTTAATTTGTGTGTCCATAATGACTAATGATGTTGAACACATTTTCACATGCGTGCATATTTGCCATTCATGTATCTTCTTTGGTAAAGTGGCCAAATCTTTTGCACATTAAAAAAATTTTTTTATTGGGTTGGTTGTCATCTTACTAAGTTGTAAGTATTTTTTATTATGGATGTAATTCCTTTATAAAATCAGAGTCTTGCTTCTTTTTTGTTATTTCCTTTTTTTTCTTATTGGTAAATAAAAGACTTTAATTTTGAGAAAGTTAGTTTATCAATTTTTGTTATTTTATGAGGCTGAGTGCAGGGGCTTATGCTTGTAATCCCAGCACTTTGGGAGGGCGAGGTGAGAGGATTACTTGAGCCCAAGAGTTTGAGACCAGCCTAGGTAACATAGTGAGACCTCATTTCTACACAATATCAAAAGATAAGCTGGGCATGGTGGCATAAACCTGTAGTCCCAACTTCTCAGAAGACTGAGGCAGAAGGATTGCCTGAGCTCAGGAGTTCAAGACTGCGGTGAGCTGTGACCATGCTCACCAGTCTCCAGTCTGGGTGACAAAGTAATATCCCTGACTCAAAAAAAATTTTTTTAAATAAATTTCTGATATTTTATGGATCATATGTCTTAATATCTTATCTAAAATTTTTGCCTAACTAGACACGGTAGCTAAGATGTTCTTTTGTTTTCTTATAGAAGTTTTATAGCTTTAGCGTTTATGTTTGTGATCTATTTTGGAGTAATTTTTATGTATGTGATGAGGCAAGGATCAGAAGCTTAATTTTTTTTTTTTTTTTTTTTGCATATGAATATTCAATTGTTACACTACTGCTCTTGGAAAAAAAAATCCTTCCCCCATTGAATTACTTGGAAACTTTGTTAAGAACCATCCATATATGTGTGAGTCTGTTTCTGAAACTCTCCATTCATTCTGTTTTGTTGATTCATATGTCTGTTTTTATACCAGTAACACTATCTTGATTACTGTGACTTTACAATGAATTTAAAAATAAGGAGTATAACTCCTCTAACTTTGCTCTTTTTTTTCTTTAATTGTGTATTTCTATAAATACTAGAACCAGCCTGTCAGTTTCTACAAAAAAGCCTGCTGGAATTTGAATTGGGCCTGTCCTGAAACCATAGACAGATAATTGACATCTTAGCAATTTTGAATCATTGAATCTGTGAACATGTATATTCCTCCTTTATTTGGGTCCTCTTTAATTTCTCTCAAAATTATTTGTTTGTTTGTTTATATTTCTAAGTTGGTGTCTCACTCTGTTGCTCAGTCTGGAGTGCCACTGCACTGCAACCTCGACCTCCTGGGCTCAGGCAATCCTCCCACCTCAGCCTCCCAAGTAGCTGGGACTATATGCATGTGCTACTACCACACCCTGCTGAGTTTTAAATTTTTTTTGTAGAGATGAAGTGTTGCTATGTTGCCAAGGCTGGTCTCAAACTCTTGAGCTTAAATTTAAAAAGATTAAATTCTTTTTTTATCTGGGTGACACTTTGGGAGGCCAAGGTGGGAGGAATACTTGAGACCAGGAGTTTAAGACCAGCCTGGGCAACATAGCAAGACCCTATCTCTACAAATTTTTTTTTTTTTTTTTAATTAGCCAGGCTTCGTTGCACATACCCAGCTTCTTGGAAGGCTGAGGTGGGTAGCCCAGGAGTTTGAGGTTATTTTGAGCTATGATGGTGCTACTGCTTCCCGCCTTGGGACAAAATGAATAGTGAGAGCAGATCTTTTGGCCTTTTCCCCAGTCTTAGGGTAAAAAAAGTTTTGCAACATTAAGTGTGATGTTACCTGTAGGTTTCTCATAGATAGCCTCTGTCAGGTTGAGGAAGTGCTCCTGCTCTTGATTTGCTGAGAATTTCTTAAATCAAGATTGCCTACTGAACTTTGTCAGGTGGATTTCTTGCATCTGTTGAAAAGATTATCTGGTTTTCTTTTTCTTTTTTTAAGTCTGTTTAAATGGTGAAATATATGTGTGTGTGTGTATGTGTGTGTGTGTATATATATAGACACACACACACACATATACATATATATTCCACATCCCCCCATGATTAGCCTTGCATTTCTGGGATAAATTCTACTTTCAAATTATTTATTTATTTATTTATTTAATATTGCTGGATTTGGTTTGTTAGTATTTTTTGAAGACTTTGTGTCTGTTCAAGAGGAATATTTGGTTTCAGTACTATGGTGATGGCGATATCATTAAGCTAGTATTTCTTTCTCCTCTGTTTTCTAAAATACAATTGTGTATTTTCTTTAACTATGATAGAATTTAACAGTGAAGTCATCTGGGTCAGGATGTTTTTGTGGGGAGGTTTTAAATGATGCATTCTATATCTGGCTATTCAGGTTATCTATTTCTTTTGGAGTAAGTTTTGTTAGTTTGTCTTTTAAGAAATTTGCTCATTTCATCTAAATTGTCAGATTTATTGGCATAATGATATTCCTTTTGTCCCCTTATTTTTTTTTTAATGTCTGCAGGATCAGGATTAGATATTAGTCATTTGTATTTTCACTCTTTTTTTCCTGATCATTCTTACTAGGCATTTATCTTTTAAAAAAAATTATTGAAAAGAATCAACTTTTTGTTTTATTAATTTTTCTTTTTTTTTTTTCTTTTTTGAGTTGAAGTCTCACTCTGTCGCCCAGACTGGAGTGCAGTGGCTGCTCCCGGCTACTGCAGCCTCGACCTGCTGGGGTCCGGCGATCCTGCCGCCTCAGCCTTATGAGTAGCTGGAACTACAGGCACACACTACCACGCCCGGCTAATTTTTGATTTATTGTAGAGATGAGGTCTCGCCAATTCGCCCAGGCGGGTCTCGAACCCGCAGACTCAGGCAATCCACTCACCTCGGCCTCCCAAAGTGCGGGACTATAGACTGAGCCACCGTGTCCGGCCAATTTTTCTCTTTTTTATTGATTTTTACTCTAATTTTTATTATTTCCTTCTTTATCCTTAGTTTGGGTTTTAGTTTGGTTTTTTTTTTCTAGTTTATAAAAACTGAGATTATGGATTTTAGACTTAAAAAAATTTCTCATTGAAGTATTTTAATACTATAAATGACCTTATAAATACTGCTTTAGTGCCACCACAGATATTTTGGTCTGGTTTGTTTTCATTTTCTTTTTTTTTTTTTTTTTTTTT
>NW_007255948.1:612471-639013 GCF_000164805.1 Carlito syrichta | reverse complement strand
GCAGCCTCGACCTGCTGGGCTCCGGCGATCCTTCCGCCTCAGCCTTCCAAGTAGCCGGAATTACAGGCATCTGCTACCATGTCCGGCTGATTTTTGATTTATTGTAGAGATGAGGTCTCGCTGCCCAGGCGGGTCTCGAACCCATGGACTCGGGCAATCCACTCGCCTCAGCCTCCCAAAGGCACGGGATTACAGGCTGAGCCACCGATCCTGGCTTTGTTTTCATTTTCATTGAAGTTCAAAATAATTTTTTATTGCATTCGTGGTTTCTTCTTTGACTCATAGAGCTGCTTAATTTATAATTTTGGAGAATTTTTTGGACATCTTTTTATCGTTGGTTTCTAGTTTAATACCTTTATAGTTAGATAATTTATTGAGTCTTGTTTTATAGCCCAGAATGTGATCTATTTATGTGTTTCATTAAGTAGATCTGATTGGTAATAGTTATTCATGCCCCATTAGGTGGGTCTAGCATCTGAATCATATAAATACTCAAATGCTAGAAACTACTACAATGTGATCTTCTACATTTAAACTTTCTCCCTTTATTTCTAATATGGGTTAGATTAAATAATCTTTAAAGAAAGCCCTTATTCTGAAAAGTGTGAATCTTTAGGATGTAAAACTAAATTTTTTTTTTAAGTTTTTAAGCAAAGTTTACTTAGAAAGTAAATGAGAGAGAGAGAGAGAGAAAGAGAAGATTTATCTCCCCAAGATAGGGGAGGGGGCAGAACTAAATTTTATATTCTATAAATGTATACCCTTTCCTACTTTAAGAGTCTGATTCTAGGCTTTACTAGACTGTGATGTAGCCATGTGCTTTTTGAGCTGTGGCCGCCACCCTGTTTCCTAGCCTTTGTCCCCTCCCCTACCTTGGAGAAGTGACTCCCTTTCCTCTATCTAACTTACTTTCTAAATAAACTATATTTTCCAATCTAAAAAAAAAAATTCAAAACTAAATTTTATATTCTGTAAATTTTTGGAATTCTTACAGGGACGGAAGAAGTCTATAGTGGCTGTGGAGCCCAGGAGTCTTATTCAAGGAGCCTTTCAAGGGTGCTCAGTGTCTGGGATGACACTGAAATACATGTATGGGGTAAATGCCTGGAAGAACTGGGTTCAGTGGAAAAATGCCAAGGAAGAGCAGGGGGATCTAAAATGTGGAGGTAAATACAGCTTAAATTTGTGTCTTGATTTCAGTAGAGGGAAATGTAGATACGTAAGGCCATAAATTTGCTCAAAAGCGATAAATTTTAGGTCAGAACCTCATAGAACTTTGGTTTGGATCTTATTTAATTTTTCCCCTATTTTAATTTAAATTACTTATTTATTTTTCTCTTCTTGTCAGGAATTGAACATGCATCATCTAGCCCATGTTCTGACCCCTTAGGAAGTGCTCAAGACCATGTACTCTCTCAAGAATCCTCAGAGCCAGGCTGTAGAGGTAAAATTTGCTTCTCTCCATTTGGTTTGAATCATTTATTATATTATTGTAGATTTAAATTTGTAAATTTGGATGTTTAAAATTATTTAAAATTTGGAGTTTTAAGATTAGAAAGAGAAAGTATTCTTACTCCCAATTTTAAGGTAGCTGTTATAAAGGTAAGATTATATCTTCTGATTGAGAGTTTATTATGCAAATAAAAGTAATTTTGTTACATTTCTAACTCTGTGCAAGTGGTTCAAAATAAGTCTTCTTGAGTCCTGTGTCTATATATAACCCACATGGAACACATTGTGAGGTTTGGTTGTTTGTTTGTTTATGGAAAAACCATGCTGCTTCTTTAGGAATTTTTGCTAATGAGATCTATATAACTGACAGTGTTTGTGGTTTTCACTTCAGCTACCAGGAAATTTGGACTCAAACATTTCAAATAAAGAACAGTGTATAATTTTAAGGCCACATTAGTTTTCATTTTTCACTGGTTTTGACATCCTATTCTAAATTTTTGCTTCAGTTTATCTTTTACTTTTTATCTGTGTTTTATGTAAGATACTTGTACAATCTTTATGGAATGAGATGGGGCAGCATGAATGAGTATGCCTGTGTAACTTGATTTTTTGTCTCTTTCCAGCTATGCCTTTTCTTATAATTGGGTGATTGCATGCACTGTTGGCTTCTTGTCAGTCAGTCTACCCTGCTGGTTTTGGGGCACATGTAACCCTCCTTATTGAAGCATCTAGTTACTGCACTAGCTGTGACTCATTCATTGAGTTCCTATAGATGAAGTATAATATTTCTGCTCCAGTGTTATGTAACTTATTAGGCCTGTAACTGCCCACTTTGAACCATAGCACTCTTTGTTTTAAAAAAGAAAGGGCAGCAGTACAAATGGAAAGGTAATACTGCTTTAGATTACCAGGCCTAAATCCAGTAGCCATAGGGGATTCCCACCCATTTTTATTACTCACTCATCCAAAAAATACTTGATGAATATCTGTTATGTACCAGGTATGGCGCTAGGTACTGGGGTGAAAAGGTCAAATATGGTCTTTGCTCCATGAGATACCACTTACTTTGTGCAAAACTAATGCAGGGGAGCTCAAGTGTATGCAATCTTGTCTAAATGCAGAAGAACAATGACTAAAAAGGGTGTTTTTATTCTAACCCCACAATGTGACTCAACCTGTTATAGTAGGACCTCTACAAATCAAATTAGATAACTCTCCTGCTCAAAATTAATTCGGTTATTCATTGTCTTAAAAAATCTTAAAATATACACGGCTGATCTGCCACCACCTGCTGCTCTTGCTTTTTCCTATACACCCAAATCCCTGAACTTTTTTACCTTTGTGGTTTAGCAAATGGAATGCTTTATTCTAGCTATTCCAAGTGCATGGAGATGTTAAGTGTTATTTGAATTGTTTTGTGTTCAAATAAATCTGAGCTAAAAAGTGTTAAATAGCTTTTGTGCAGATATGCTTAGAACCTTTACTGCTAGACACTGAATTCTTCAGAGACAAATGTAGTATCTTGTGTTTTCTAAGTTTGTCAGATCTTTGAAACCCAGTGTTCTTCAGATAGCACGTTAGGCTAGTGTTTTGTGGACTATACTTTGAGAAGTCTTTGCATCCTCAGATTGGAGTTCTTTACCCACCCACCTGTTTCACTCTTCCTTACCTTTTAAGATCTAGTGCTGTGTCACATCTTCCAGAATCTAACCTGACTGTTCCCTATTGGATTTCCCTTATATGCTTTCATAGAATGTTGTTTAAAGAAAACCTCTATTATAGCACCGCATTGCCTTTATTCCCCTAAAATAGCCTTGAGGTCAGGTTCTGTCTTTACTTCATTTATTTACCAATCTCCCCCATAGTGTTTATTCAATGTTTCAATAATATTCAATGTTTATTCAGTTAATTAAATTATATTATGTAAATATTAATATTATATAAACATAATAATATAAATATATTATTAAGCAAATAGTTATGTTTGTTATAAGTTAATGTTTCAGATGTTTTCTACCTTTCTGCAGTTCGCTCGATCAAGCTGAAGGAAGATATTCTGTCCTGCACTTTTGCTGAATTGAGTTTAGGCTTATGCCAGTTTATCCAAGAGGTGCGAAGACCAAATGGTGAAAAATATGATCCAGACAGTATCTTATACTTGTGCCTTGGAATTCAACAGGTATAAAATTAAACATACAGATTCTTCAGCCTGGCAAATTCATTGGTCAAAATATATTTAGAGAAATACATACATATGCATGAAGCCAGACATAATACTGGTATTTTCATTATAATATTGTTTTTAACAGCAACAAATTGGTAGCCACGCCAGTGTTAATTAAGAGTCATGTTTAAATCAACTATCATATGTCCATTCTATGAAATACTGTATAATAGTTAGAAAGGAATGATGCACTTCTATATTTGCTGACCTGGAAAATTCTTAGAAGCTTGTATTTTAAAAAGTAATATAGCAGAATTGTATGTAAAGTATGATAGTTATTGATGGTAGTCATTTATTTTAAGGGAGAATAAGCATGAAATATACCATTTTAAGGTGTACGATTCAGTGGGACTAGTAAGTACATTCGCAATATTCAATCATTGCTACTATCTAGTTCCGTAACTTTTTTATTACCCTGAAGGGAAACCTCATACCCATTCAGTAGTCACTCCCTATTACTCCCTCCATCTAGTCTCTGGTAACTGGAAATCTGCTTTCTGTCTCTCTGGATTTGCTCATTCTGTTTATTTCATATCAATGGATTCATATACTATGTAGCCTTTGGTGTGTGGCTTCTTTCATTTAGCATTATGTTTTTAAGGTTCATCCATGCTGTAGCATGAATCAGTACTTCTTTTTTGTGGCTTAATAATATTCCACCCTATGGATATACTACATCTTGTTTATCCATTCCTCCATTAATGGACATTTGAGTTGTTTCCACCTTTTGGTGATTGGTAAATAATGTTGCTAGGAACGTCATGTACAGGTTTTGGTGTAAGCACCTGTTTTCAGTTCTTTTGCCAGATACGTTTAGGAGTGGAATTGTTGATTCTTATTGGTAACTATGATTAAGTTGTTGAGGAGCCACCAAATATTTTCCACAGTGGCTGTATTATTTTACATTTCCAGCAGCAATTATGAAGATTCCAGTATCTCCACATTCTTGCCAATATTTGTTAATTTTTTTCTTTAAATAACCATTCTAGTAGGTATGAAGTGATATCTCATGGCGTTTTTAATTTGTATTTCCTTAATGACATTGGACATCTTTTCATGTCCTTTTTGGTCATTGATATATCTTCTTTGGAGATTTGTCTGTTTAAGTCTTGTCTTAGACTGTTGCGTTGCTATAAAGGATTACCAAAGAAAAGAGGTTTATTTTGCAGGCTGTACAAGAAGCATGATGGATTTAGGAAGCTTCCAGTGATGACGGAAGACAAACGGGGAGAGGTGTGTCAAATGGCAAGACAAGGAAGCAGTAGAGTGAGGAGGAGGTGCCAGGCTCTCTTTAACAATCAGATTTCATAGTAACTAATAGAATGAAAACTCAGTCATTTCTAGGAGGATAGCAGGAAGCTGTTCATGAGGTTTCTGACCCCGTGACCCAATCACCTCCCACTAGGTCCCACCTCCAACATTGGAGATCAAATTTCAACATGAGATTTGGTGGGGACAACATCCAAACTGTATCATGTTCTTTGCCCATTTTTAAATTTTATTAACTGTATGTCTTTTTGTTTTTGAGTTGCAGAAATTCTTTATAAATTTTTGGATATTAAACTTTTATCAGATAAGTGATTTACAAATATTTTCTCCCATTCTTTGGGTTTTTCTCACTGGCTTGGTAGTGTGCTTTGAATCACAAAACGTTTTTAAAATGTTTAGGCATTCTTGCCAGTTCTAGCACCATTTATTGAAGACACTGTTCTTTACCTATTGAATAGATCTGATATCCTTGTAGAAAATTATTTGACCAAATATGTATGTGTTTAATTTGGATTCTCAGTTCTAATTGGTGTATATGACTGTTGTGAGAGCCATAAACACTGTTTTGGTTATTGTAGCTTTGCGTAGTAAGTTTTGAAATCAGGAAGTGGGATTCCTCAAGCTATTTTTGGCTATTCAAGGTCCTTTGAAATTCCATATGAATTTTATATCGACTTTCTATTTCTGGAAAAAAAAACCCCAAAGAGCCAAAAGCATTCAGGATTTTGATATGATTGCAGTGAATCTGTGGATTGCCTTGAAGAATATTGCCATTTTAACAATATTAAGTATTCTGATGCATGAATACAAGATGTTTTTCCATTTATTTAGTTGTCTTTCATTTTTACTTTCAGCAGTTTTTTGTAGTTTTAAGTGTATACATCTTATATCTTTGTGGTTAAATTTGTTCTCAAGTATTTTATTCTTTTTGATGCTGTTGTAAATGGAACTATTTTCTTAATTTCCTATTAGGATTGTTCATTGCTAGTTTATAGAAGTACAACTGATTTTTGTTTGTATCCTGCAAATTGGCTGAAGTCAGTTATTAGCTCTAATAATTAGTTTTTCTGTACTTTCTTTAGGATTTTTTATTGTAGTATTCTTTCATCTGCAAATAGAGATAGTTTTATTTCTTCCTTTCCTATTTGAATGCTTTATGTTTCTTTTTCTTGCCTGATTGCTCTGACTAGGACCTCCAGTACAATGCTGAATAAGAATGGTAAGAATAGGCATTCTTGCCAGGAACAATGGCTCACACTTGTAATCCCAGCACTTTGGGAGACAGGGGCGAGAGGATTGTCTGAGCCCATGAGTTTGAGACCAGCCTGGGCAACGTAGCAAGATCTCATCCCTACAATAAATCAAAAAAATTAGCCGGGTATGGTGGCACACGCCTGTGGTTCCCACTACTTTGAAGACTGAAGCAGAAGGATCACTTGAGCCCAGCAGGTTCAGGCTGCAATGGCCGTGAGCATGCCACTGCATTCTAGCCTGGGTGACAGAGTGTGACTCTGACTCAAAAAAAAGTTGAAAAAGAATAGGCATTCTTGTTTCATTACTGATTAAAGGGGAAGATTTTTTTTAAATCAGTATTTTATATGTACTGATATATTTTTGTTTAAATGTACAAAACTCACCTCTGTATTTATAAGGGAATTTTTTTTTTAGATTGAAAATAATCCTGCATATTAATGGTAGTTGTCTTTGCTTGGTAAGTTTGAATAGTTAATAGTCTTCTACTTTTTCTGTATTTTAAACTTTTTCTGTAAAGAGGATATATTTTTAAGCTTAAAAATGACTTTATTAAAATAAGAAAAAGAGCCGGGCTCGGTAGCTCAGCCTGTATTCCCGTACCTTTGGGAGGCTGAGGTGAGTGGATTGCCTGATCCCATGGGTTCGAGACCCACCTGGGCAACTTGGCGAGACCTCATCTCTACAATAAACCAAAAAATCAGCTGGACGTGGTAGCGCGCGCCTGTAACTCTGGCTACTTGGCAGGCTGAGATGGAAGAATCACCGGATCCCCAGCAGGTCGAGGCTGCGGTGGCCAGGAATGGCCACTGCACTCCAGTCTGGGCGACAGAGTGAGACTCCAACTCAAAAAAAAATAAAATAAAATAAAAAAATAAGAAAAAGAAGATATCATTTAATAACAAAACTGTAATCTGCAATAATAAGAAGCTCATAAAAATGAACAATTGGAGTGGTAATTTTTATTAGAAGAAACTTAAATGAAAATAATAGTCCCCAAATCACACATAATAGAACTGCAGGAAATCAAGATAGCCATGGACAAATAAATTAAAATACTAAATCTTAAAAACACCAAAGATTTTTAGCATTTAATTATATACTGCCTTGTATTTTGTAACCGCTTGTTGTATTTCCTTATCTCAATTGATTTTATCTGACCTGCACACTCAGTACATTTTTTAGCTGTTCTTTACCCAAGCTTTTCTTTGTGTTTTGTCCTATGATCTGTTTGTTGATAGTTATGATTAACAGAGTTTAGTGTCCTGTAATTAGACTTGAGCTTTTTGAGAGTTAGGTTGTGGGGCAAAGAGTTGAGAGCTGTGGTTAGAAGGCTCTGTATGAATAGTTTTAAATTTGTGCTTCCTCAGGTCCCCTGACATTAGCTAACTGTATTATTGCAAATCAGTTTTAGGAACTGAGTAAAGGGGTTTTATGTTAATTCTATGCCATCCATATTTTAAAAAGGAAATTAAAAAACTTTGCCTTGCAAGTTCAGTGCTGAAGATATTGTCAGTTAATGTGAGAGAGAACTTTAACTTGAATCCTGGTATTTCAATACAGATCCCTAAAGCACTTGGAGATTCAGCATGGTTTACAATAAACAGTATTTTCCAAACTTGTGTTTTCTTCCATCAACATGTATATTTTCTTTTTTTTTTTCTTGTAGTACCTGTTTGAAAATGGTAGAATAGATAACATTTTTACTGAGCCCTATTCCAGATTTATGGTTGAACTTACCAAACTCTTGAAAATATGGGAACCTACAATACTTCCTAATGGTAGGGTGATTATTTTTTAATTTTTATTGTTTTCATTATGTGCTTTTTTAACTTGCTTAAGTTTGTGATTATCTGTTTTTAAATTGTTCATTTTATATTTCTGCTGAGATTTATAACATATTTGGACTTTTGAGAAGAAAATTTGGAGTTTATTGTTAATTATTTTAGGAGAATAACTTTCATAAAGTGCATGTGTAGATACTAACTGCTGAAAATAAAAAATTTGAAGTTACATTTACCTTTTTGGAAACCATTTTGATCTGGTAGTGTCAGTGAAGTTGCACACTGAGCCAGGAGCTGCTGCAAACTGAACATTTTTTCAACAGTTTATATGTATACTGAACTATTGTTAAGTGAGTTAAGTCCTCATACTTGAATTGTCTTTGACCTTTTGTCGTCAAACAAGGCCATGATTGATTCCTAGTCTCTCAGGCTCTTCAGCTGTGAATGAAGAGGTTAAGTGTTTTGCTTTCTGTTAGGTTGTCGAGTCCCTTTGAAGTATTCTGAACAACATAGTAGTTTGATGCAGTTAGCATTTAGAGAGAGAACTAGGGATATATAGATTTGGAATAATAAAGTCATGTTTGTGGATAATCTCCCAAGGATAGAATGCGGAAGCAACAACAAAGGATTAAGGAGAAAACATTAGGAAAGACCTACATTTAAGGGACATCATGCAGAAGGTGCAGTTAAAAATACATTTATTTTAATTTTTCTTTAATACCTCTGCTTTGTAAGAAAAATCCCAGATCAATCACCAGGAAGTAATAACTCTTTGTTTAAGTTAAAAATAAGAGAAGAGTGGTGGAAGGAGGAAAACTATCTGCCTTTTAATGATCTTGGCTAAATAACACTGAACCGGTTAACAGTAAGCTTAATGATCTCCAATAGGAATTGACAAACTATGGTCCATGGGTCAAATCTGCTCCCTGTTTTTGTAACCCATGAGCTAAAAATGGTTGGGAAATCTTTTAAAGAAATAATATTTTGTGAAATGAAATTCAAATTTATCTATAGGTAAATGTTACTGGTATATAGCCATGCCTGCTTGTTTTATGTGTTCTCTATGGCTCCTTATTTCTATAGCAGTAAAGTTGTTCAGAGCCTCTGTGGCCCACAAAATCTTAAATATTTACTCTGTGGCCATTTACAAAGAAAATATGCCAACCTCTGATCTAAAATACCGGTAGATTAAAACTTTCAGGGGAATGCTGACAGTGTCTGCTTGAGTGGAACCATCTGCCATTTTCTTTGTGGTGCCTTTTCTGTTTTTATACATAAGAAGGGAAAAAGAGGAACAGTCTTTCTCTTCATACTTTCCTATCCTAGAATTTGAGAGATTACTTAGTCCTCTTTAGCAGAAGCTCAGTACAGTACTGTTGCTTTTTCCTCCTTTCTCTGTTTAGGTTACATGTTCTCTCGCATTGAAGAAGAGCATTTGTGGGAGTGCAAACAGTTGGGCGCTTACTCTCCAATCGTCCTCTTAAACACCCTTCTTTTCTTCAATACCAAATACTTTCAACTAAAGAATGTTGCTGAGCACTTGAAGCTTTCCTTTGCCCATGTGATGAGACGGACCAGAACTTTGAAATACAGTACGAAGATGACATATCTGAGATTCTTCCCACCTTTACAGAAGCAGGAGTCAGAACCAGGTATGTGGTAGTGTTTGCCAGATTTCTGTTTGTTTTGAAGTTTCATTAGTAGTACTAAAATAGAGTTACTGCAAAAGGATAATTGTAAATTCTGGACATGGAAGAAAGAGTATAGTTTTCTTTTAATATTTCAATGTTTTTCTCTTTTGTCAGAAGTAAGTTAAAGGCTTGCCTCAAAATGAGAGGAATCATGTGCTTTAATATACTTTGATTGACTTTTCTTTTTTTAATTTTTTAAAAATTATTTTATTTTAAAAATGTGGGGTACAAATTAGGGTTAGGTACATACGTGGGGGCTTTTCTTTTTTTAAAAAAATAGGGTCAGAGTCTCACTATGTTGCTCTGGCTGGTCTCAAACTCCTGGGCTAAAGCAATCTGCCTGCTTCAGTCTCCGAAGGTCCTGGGATTACAGATGTGCCCAGTAAATTAGAAATTTTGATTTAGTTGGATAGAGCTCAAATAATCTGCATTTTACAACTTCTCAGGGAATTTAAATGTATAACCAGGATTGTGAATCACTGATTAACAGGGACCAGATAAGTCAATTGCTAGTCAAAAGAAACCTCTTAACTTCTAATCTGTTGTTGTGAGTGATGGCAAGTTGTCAAAACAAAACAAACTTTTAATCTGTTGGGGATTTTTTTGAGTTGGAGTCTCACTCTGTTGCCCAGACTGGAGTGCAGTGGCACGCTCTTGGCCACTGCAGCCTTGACCTGCTGGGCTCCGGTGGTCCTTCCACCTCAACCTTCCAAATAGCTGGAACTACAGGCTAATTTTTTATGTATTGTGGAGACGAGGGCTCACCAAGTTCCCCGGGTGGGTCTCGAACCCGCCAGCTCAGGCAATCCACTCGTCTCAGCCTACCAAAGTGCTGGGATTACAGGCTGAGCCACCGAGCCCAGCCTTAATCTATTGTTTTTAAATCTTGTTTTTTTTTAAACAGAGCCCCTCTTTTTAGTTAACATTATGAAGGAACTGCTTTTGTACACAGTAGAATAATATCAACAGTGATGATTTTATTAGAAGGCTAATGATCTTGCATCTCAAAAATAGCCTACTAAATAACTGTTTAGAATTTTAATTAATTAATTTCAACCAGAATCATAAGTTTTGAAGTTCTCAAAATCAAGTTATTACTTCTTCTTGTTCTTTTTTTTTTAAGTTGGGTTCTTACTTTGTCCCCCAGACTGGAGTGCAGTGTCACGATCACAGTGATCACGGCTCATGGCAGTCTCGACTTCCTGGGCTCGGGTGATCCTTCTTACTCAGCATCCAGAGTGGCTAGGACTACAGGTGTGTGCCACGCCTGGCTGATTTTTTAATTTTTGTAGAGACGAGGTTTTCCAGGCTGGTTTCGAACTCCTGGGCTCAGGTAATCTGCCCACCTTGGCCTCTCAAAGTACTTGCTGGGATTACAGGCGTGAGCCATCAACAGCCTAAGTTGTTACTTCTAAGAGTGAAATATATTTTTTGAATATGAGAATTTAAAATTACTGAAACTAAAATCTGTAAAGAATACTTCAATTTAGTGTAAACTTTTCTCAGAATTGCTCCTTTACTTTAAAAAATACTATAATTATCTTGCTTTTTACCTAATGCCTATGTCCTATTTTCTTAGTTTTGTTTATATGTGAGCCTCCTTTTGCTCTTAATTGATATTGAGGGAGGGAGAGACAGGTAATCTTTCTGTGTTCTGAATAGGTGCTTGACAAGGTCGGTAATAAGTTCAGCTTGTTTTCTGAATGAGTAGCTAGCAAAGTTTTTCTATATGGTTAGCCACTAAATAGAAAACTGGGGTGAATTTTGTTAAAATACAACTAATACAGGAAGCTGGGAAAAGTCCTATGCCACTTGGTAAGAGCAGTTATAAAAAAAAAGAAAGAAACCTGTTTTTCCTTGGGTTCTCGGGTCTGCTTAGTGTTCTCTTGAAGAGTGACTGGAAAAGTGGGAAAGAAACAGCCCACTTTCCATGTCTTTGCCCTGGCTTCTCATATAAATTGTGATCTCTGCAAAATTCTATTGGGGAAAACAGTTTTTACTCTTCTTAGCAAATGGTCAACTCTATTAGGAATTTCTTTTCCCAGTAAAGTTGCCATTTCTCACAATACTCTGACAGTTTAAAAATCTTGAGGCCAGGTATGATAACTCACACCTGAAATCCCATCACTTTGGAAGGCTAAGGTGAGAGAATCACTTGAGGCTGGGAGTTTGAGACCAATCTGAGCAACATAGCAAGACCCTGTCTCTATAAAAAATAAAAATAAAAATGAGCCAAGAGTGGTGACACACACCTGTAGTCTTGGCTACTTGGGAGGCTGAAGTGGGAGGATCCCTTGAGCCCAGGAGTTTGAGGCTGCAGTGAGCCATAATCATGCTGCTGAACTCCAACCTGGGCAACAGAGACCCTGTCTCTTAAATAAATAAGCCCTGCTTCACAAATACATAAAGAAATACATACATACATACATACATCTTGAGCAAATGCCCAGTAGACACCAGTGCCCCACAGTAGAAATATCTTCAGGTAAAGAAATGATAACTTCTTGCCAGCCTGGTGGCTCATGCTTGTAATCCCAGGACTTTGGGAGACCAACACGAGATTATTGCTTGATCCCAGGAGTTTGAGACTATTCTGAGCAGCATAGCAAGACATTGTCTCTACAAAATAAAAAAATTAGTTGAGCAGGTGACACATGCCTGTAGTCCCAGCTACTCAGGAGACTGAGGCAGAAGAATCACCTGATTCCAGGAAGTTGATGCTGCGGTGAATGGCATTCATGCCATTACACTCCAGTATGGGTGACAGAGTGAGACCTTGACTACAAAAAAGAAGAAAAAATGACAACTTCTGCCAGATACAGCAGTTCACACCGGTAGTCCCAGCTATTCGAGAGGATGAGGCTGGGCGGATCACTTGAGCCCAGGAGTTCAAGGCAGCCGTAAGCTATGGTTGTATCACTGCACTCCAGCATGGGTCCTGGGTGAAAACAAGAAAAGAGAGAGAGAGAATACAACTTCTATCTTGATCTCTCTTGTAGGAGAACAACATGTGGATCCTTTAATTCTGCTTTACCTTGGTGTGACTTAAGAACCCTATGTCTAATAAACGATTTACAAAATTAAGTCAGGCTCAGAATAGAGATATCTTTTATGCCATGCTTTTTGCCATGGTCTCCCCACTTTGGTGAGCAGGGGGACACAAATATTACAGGATAGGGATTCAGTTTTTTTAATGCCATAAACCTAGCACTTAAAATAATGTCTGTGGCTCAGCCTGTAATCCCAGCACTTTGGGAGGCCGAGGTGAGTGGATTGCTTGAGCCCGCGGGTTCAGTACCAACCCAGGCAACTTGACAAGACCTTGTTTCTGCAATCAATCAAAAATTAGCCGGGCGTGGTAGCGTGTGTCTGTAGTTTTGGCTACTTTGAAGGCTGAGGCAGAAGGATCACCTGAGCCCAGCAGGTCCATGTTGGAGTAGCCATGAGTGTGCCACTGTACTCCAGCCTGGGCAACAGAGTGAGATTCCAACAACAACAACAAAATGTCTGGCACCTCTGTAGGCCCTCAGCAAGTATTTGTTGAATGATCAAGTGAAAGGAAAGGAATGACAAAGTTTTGGCTGTCAAACAAAGCTACTGCGTGTCTTGAGAGTTGAAGAATAGACTTTTCTAATATAGTCCTTGGATTATTATTTCCTGCCTCAAGATAAACTAACTGTTGGCAAGAGAAAACGAAATGAAGATGATGAGGTTCCAGTGGGGGTGGAGATGGCAGAGAATACTGACAACCCACTAAGATGCCCAGTCCGACTTTATGAGTTTTATCTGTCAAAATGGTAAGTGGTCTTCCGCTGAACTGCATACATATAGTGCACTTCAAAAGGCAGTGAAGGTATTTTGTATTTCAGATGCTTGAACATAAGAAAAGTAACTGGCTTGTGACTTTAGACAAGGACTTAACCTCTAATTTTAGAGGTATTGTGAACTAAGAAACTAGTTGCCTTGATAAGGTTTTTCTTTTTGAAAATTTCTTCCTAAACAAGAGTCACTGCTATTATTTGATCTTTACAACTTGTACAACCTTTATGTGATATCTAATGTGCAGTGATTTTGTTTCTATAGAAAATAAATTTTGAGCCGGGCTCGGTGGCTCAGCCTGTAATCCCGCGCCTTTGGGAGGCTGAGGTGAGTAGATTGCCTGAGCCCGCAGGTTTGAGACCTGCCAGGACAGCGAGACCTCATCTCTACAATAAATCAAAAAATTAGCCAGGCGTGATAGCGCGTGCCTGTAATTCCAGCTACTCGGATGGCTGAGGCGGAAGGATCGCTGGAGCCCAGCAGGCGAGGCTGCGGTGGCCAGGAGCAGCCACTGCACTCCAGTCTGGGCGACCGAGTGAGACTCCAACTCAAAAAAAAAAAAGAAAAGAAATTTTGAAGAGAGATCGTTTTGCTAAGCCTGTAATTAAAAAACAATTTTTAAGAAATTGAAATTTTCTGACTGGGCCGAGGTGGGAGGATCACTTGAGGACAGGAGTTTAAAACTAGCTTGGCAACGTAGTGAGGCATGACTCTACGAAAAATTTTAAAAAATTAACTGGGCATGGTGCTATTCACCTTTAGCCCCACCTACTTGGGAGCCATAGGCCAGAGGATAGCTTGAACCCAGGAGTTCGAGGTTGCTGTGAGTTGTGATTATGCCACTGCACTCCAGCCTGGGTGACAGAACAAGATCCTGGCTAAAAGAAAAAGTAAATGTACTCAGTGGTCCTTTTCTAAGAAAAAACTATGATTTTAGACTTGTAAAATACAGAGTTATAGTCTACTCCTGGGAGAAATATTCCTATAAACCTATGTATTCCTGTGGGTACATTGCTTTCCCCAATGTGAGTCACATTATATTAAAGAATAGTTCATATTTTCTATAGTCTCTGATTCCCAATTTTCTTTTCTTCTTTTTTTTCCCTTGTGGATAGTTCTGAAAGTGTGAAGCAGAGGAATGATGTGTTTTACCTTCAACCTGAGCGCTCCTGTGTCCCAAATAGTCCCATGTGGTACTCCACATTCCCGATAGACCCAGGGACCCTGGACACCATGTTAACACGTATACTCATGGTGAGGGAGGTACATGAAGAACTTGCCAAAGCCAAATCTGAAGACTCTGATGTTGAATTATCAGATTAAAATGGAAGCGAGTTTCCTATTTTCATACACATTGGTATGCACCAAACTGTGAATGCATCCAGCTGTTGGAAAACGATATATAAGTCCAGGTCCTCTTGGCTCGATAATGGAAAACAGATAATGGAAAACAGATGCCTCGTGAACCCCACAGTATGGATGTACAAATGAAAATTGAAGGAAAGAGTATAAACTGAGAAATGTTCTTTGGCAGTGATATAGTTCTTAGACATCTTCAGAATGACTAATCAATTTCTCTGAATGGTGCATAATCTTATTTTGTTTGGGAATAACAAATTGTGGAATATTTTTAAGGAAAACTGTTGTATAAAACTCTACCATAGTAACCTTAGACCTTAGAGAGGTAGCTTTGGAGTGAAACCTTGGCTGTAATAGGCTACTTGGGCAAGCCCTCCATAAAAGTCAGAGGAGAGATCAATACAGAGCTGAGAGTGATGGCAGGTGAGGACTGTGGGACCCAGACTTGAAGACCCAATAAAAATACTCAACTTTTAAAAAAAGATAGTAAAGTGGTCTTGATTTTGATTTTCACTGCCACGCCCGTTATGTGAAGAATAGAAACCTCTGGTGCTTTAGCCAGGGCCCCTCACGTCAAGGAAAATGACCTTCACTGCTGTTAACATTAAATGTGTCCCTTTTACTTTCTGGGTCTAGCCTTCTCAGCAGTGGGTCTGGATGTGGGTAAACTAAGGTAAAGGGGATGAGATTCCACAATCCACTTATGCACACAGAAAATCTGTGGAGCCTCTTAAGACTCCAAGTGTCTTGAAATGTTTGGAGAAAACCCACTAAAATGCCCTCTTCTCTGGGTGAAGGCCTTTATTGCTGCTATGGTACACAGAAATGGGGGTTCTCCTTTGTTTTCATTTTTTTCCCCAGTGGCAGCTTTTCTCCCATTATTTTATCTTCCAATTTCCCAAACAGTTCCTCTTATTTTCTCTTTGCACCAGTTTCTGGAGGCCCTTGTCATTTCAGAAAGAATAGTTTCTCTCCTTACTTTGGCAAACCCTGTGAATGATTCCACAAAGATACAGTATTACTTTGCTATCTAAATGATGATAGAAAAAGGTCCTAGTAGGTTCCTATATAAAGCATTTGGAAGATGACTTTGTTGCCCTATGAAACTTGAGCATAGGGATTATGGGGTTAAGATACCAAGAAATTGACTGTCTTGATATCCATAAGCAGGTCTTCTTCTAGCATTATTCCAAACTCTAACTGTTTAAGTAGTTCTATGAGGATTGCAAGTCATAGGCGTGTGTGGCATATCAATCCATCTTTCTCATCTCCATTCTGTTTCTTCCCCACAAAATTTTGAATCAAAGCTTTTATGATGTTGGCCAATCACAGAACTTCTTTAGCTGAGGTGAATTTGACCCTCTGATAAAACTGTGAGATGTCAAAAACCTCTTAGAAATTCTAATTTTGAAAGACTTTTTGGTATATCCCATTTTTTAGGTGGGGGTGGCAGGTGTATTTTTTTTCTTTTTAACAAGTGAAAGTCATTTAAATAAAATAAAAATTTTAAAGTAGGCCTTTTGACATTGTGCTTGATGGTTCTGTCCCTCTGCCTGTAACAATTCTCATTTTTGTTACCAAGAACTGTGTGAAAGAAGTAAATCTGCCCCAATTCTGTATGATTAATTCCATCTGTGTTTGTCATATCTGACTGGAAAACTTCTTACTTCCATACTTTGTTTGATATGGAGGACAATTGGATTGTCTGATAAGTCTGCCAATAAACTATCCAGAAACATCAGGTGTAATAGTCCCCACTATACGAATTTTATGGTTTGTGTAAACACTAACATTTTCCCCTTCTGTAGTTGTATAAAAACAAATATTGTTAGCATAGTAAATTGTTATGAAATACCAGAAAGAAAAAAAATCTGTATCTTTTAACTGAGAACAGCCAGTACCCAGATAAATGACTGTATCAGGATTTCATTTGCATGTTAGTCCACAGAGTTGCCCAGAACCCTAAATTTATTCATAAGAGAAAATGATGAATTATTGGTCATTCCTCATAAGTGTAGCTGTTGATGTGTGTGTCTGATTGTTTGCTTTTTTAATTTTACTAAAATTGTGTAAAATTACATTTTTTTCCAGGGGAGAAAAAACATCAAACAAAAAGAGAAACATCTAAATCATCCTTTTTGTTCTCTTTTGGTTTTTAACCACTTTGGGATTTTCCCCTTTCAGAAAACACAGGAATATTCCCTTAGAATAAAATAGTATATTTGTATTTGATGGGTGAGTTATTTTTCTTTATGTCTTGAAAGAGTTTTAGATAACTTTTTTTGTTTGACTTTATTGGTATGACCCAACAGTTAGTAAAATTACAAAGAAAGATAGCAATTTTCAGAAAAGAAATTATTTGGTTTTTACTCAGTTCAGTATACGTTGTTGCATTGCAAATTCTTTTCATTGTTTCCTTTTTTCCATCAAAAGATTTGTTCCCATTTTTAATTACTCTATTAACTATATTCAAAGTCCCAACAGCTAGAAATACCAGGTATCATATGTGTATATCTGTCATTTCAGCAAACTCTTTTGAGATTTGACAAATTGTAAGATTAGGATAAAGAATATATTCATTCTTAAGTAAAATTCATATTTGAATTGGAAATGTAAGACTAAATGGCATTTTCCTTAGACTCTAGATTTGTCTTGCTATGTGCATATATACCTTCAAATTCAATATAGACTGTTTCTATCTACGTGCCTTGTGGCAGTCTTAATTTTGTAAAACAGGAGCTTTCCCAAAAATTCTAATGTAAAATGAATTTCTATAAATGAATCCCAGTTTTCTATTAAACTCAGAATTTAATTTTCCATGTGAATAAAAAGGTCTCATGGTATTGAGTTGAATTTTAGGAGAGAATTAAGCAATAATACCTTGAATTACTCTATACTGGTACTTATCTGTCATTATATTTTGTCATCAGTGAAGGAAACAATAATTGAGAGGCATTGTTAGTGGAAAGATCATAGGCGTCAGAGCCTAGCGTTTCCACTGACCAGTTGTATAACTTTAGGTAAATTCTCTGCCTCAGTTTTCTCATCTATTAAGTGGGCATAATAGCTCTCTTATTAAGTTGTGCCTAGCACATGGTAGGCTCTCAAATGTCAGATTTTTTTTATTATAACATACAAATTGCTTGGCATGTACTAAGACTTTAAATAAATGTTAATTCACATAATACAGTCTGAATTTTCACTAAGTTCAGCACTTTGGATTTAGTAAGACATAACCTACATGATCAATTCTACATATTTTAATCAAATACTATTCAGAATTACTAAATACTTCATTGAAAAAAGGAAGAAATGCATGTATCTTTCTATATAGGAAGAGCATGTGATAGCTTATTTATTTATTTTTTAATTGAGGGACCCTTAATCTATGAAACTTCTTTTACTTGATAACAGTAAGAGAAGTTTCATTTTTAATAAATATATATATATAATCACTTTAGGAACAAGACCATTGTACAACAACATCCATTTCTCTCCTCCTCATTTGATTAACAGAACCTTTCTGTCCCTGCAAGTTTTAGTTAGGTAATCGCTCCCTTGGTAAGAGTGTGTATTTTCTAGGCTACCTTGCAACTAGCAGTGACCATGTGACTGAGTTTTGACCAGTGGGCTTTGAGCAGATGTGAGTTTATAGGTACCAGGCCACATTCTTAAAAGGAAAATGACAGTTTCTTGAGGTTCCCCTTTCTGTGGGCTATAATGTGCATGTGCTCATGGCAAATGAGTTTTGCCCATGTGGGGAAGGGCAAAAATACCAAAAGCATATTACCCTCATGGACAGAGCCACCTATCTCCTGCCTACTAGCTCAGACTGTCACATGAAAAAGAAACTTGAAGTCATTATCTTTGGATGTTCACCAGCATCATTCAAGAACGAAGAGAATCAATGAGCTCTTAAAACAGTAAGTTTAAGTAAGCTTGTTAGATGGAAAATAAGTTTGTAAGAATTTCAAGCATTTTTCTACAATAACAAAAACCAGTTTGGGGATATCATTAAAAGGAAAGGAAGCCGGGCTCGGTGGCTCAGCCTGTAATCCCGCGCCTTTGGGAGGCTGAGGTGAGTGGATTGCCTGAGCCCGCGGGTTTGAGACCCGCCTGGGCAGCAAGACCTCATCTCTACAATAAATCAAAAATCAGCTGGGCGTGGTAGCGCGCGCCTGTAATTCCAGCTACTCGAAAGGCTGAGGTGGAAGGATCGCCAGGGCCCAGTGAGTCGAGGCTGCGGTGGCTGGGAGTGGCCACTGCACTCCAGTCTGGGCGACAGAATGAAACTCCAACTCAAAAAAAGCAAAACAAAAGGAAAGGACACTGTTCACAACAAAAACTATGTTATATTGAGTAATTAATACCCAAGATCCCTGTATTTATTTTAGTAGACTGTGTTGGAAAGCTGGCTTTTTACATGCAGGAAAATAAGACAGAATCCCTAATATCATGTTCAAAGGTGAACTCTGGATAGATTCAAAATCTAAGTGAAGAAGGTAAAATTGTGAAACTCTTAGGAAACATAGGAGAATGTTGTGGTCTAGGCACATGGATAAGCTTCTTAAATCCCCATAGAATTAGCCACATGAGGAAAACAAAACAGATTGATTGTATTATATCAAAATTAAAGATTTCTATTCAATATAGGATAAAGATAATATAAATGACAGGCTCAGGAAGATACTTCTATTTAAAACTACCGATGGATTTATATCTAGAATATGCAAAACTGCCAAATCATAAAAAAAGGATAATTAATAGTTCATAGAAGAAAAGCCCAAAAGGTAACACATTTATGAGGAGATACTTTATTAAGAGCTATCACTTACACCCTTAAGACTGACCAAAGGCTGGGCTCAGTGGCTCAGCTTGTAATCACAGCACTTTGGGAGGCCGAGGCGATGGATTGCCTGAGCCTACAGGTTTGAGACCGCCTAGGCAACTTGATGAGACCTCGCTTCTACAAGAAATCAAAAATTAGCCAGGTGTGGTAGTGTGTGCCTGTGTTTCCGGCTGCTTGAAAGGCTGAGGCATAAGGATTGCTGGAGCCCAGCAGATCAACGCTGGGATGGCCATGAGCATGTGTCCCACTGCACTCCAGCCTGCAACAGAGTGAGACTCCAACTCAAAAAAAAAAAAGGACCAAAATTAGAAAAACGGAATGCCCAGTTTTGGTGGTGATGTAGGGGGATATAAAAAACTTTACACAGAGCAAGAGTAAATGCAGACCTGCATATCTATTCTGGAAAGTAGTCCTAAGCATTAACAAGTGACCGAGCACAGTGGCTCATGCCTGTAATCCCAGTACTTGGGAGGCTGAGGCAAGAGAATTGTCTGAGCCCACAGGTTCGAGACCAGCCTGGGCAGCATGGCAAGACCTCATCTCTACAATAAATGAAAAAATTAGCTGAGTGTGGTGGTGTACTCCTATAGTTCCAGCTACTTGGAAGACTGAAGTGGAAGGATCACCTGAGCCCAGCAGGCCAAGGCTGCAGAGGGAGTAAGTGTGCTACTGCACTCTAGCCTGGGTGACAGTGAGACTCTGACTCAAAAATTATCAAGTTAAAGAAGTTTGATAGCCGGTCTTGGTGGCTTAGCCTGTAATCCCGCGCCTTTGGGAGGCTGAGGTGAGTGGATTGCCTGAGCCCGCGGGTTCAAGACCCACCTGGGCAACTTGGCGAGACCTTATCTCTACAATAAATCAAAATGAGCCGGGTGTGGTAGCGTGCGCCTGTAGTTCCAGCTACTTGGAAGGCTGAGGCGGAAGGATTGCTGGAGCCCAGCAGGTCGAGGCTGTAGTGGCCGGGAGCGGCCATTGCACTCCAGTCTGGGTGACAGAGTGAGACTCCAACTCAAAAAAAAAAAAAAAAAGTTTGATAATTTACTGAGATTTTTTTTCTTCCCATTAAATAAGAAAAAAACATTAATCAAGTGCTTTTTTTCTATAGTCTATATAATCATATACTTTTTAATATTCAGGGAAAGCATTGATGGATTTTTAAAATATTAAACCATCCTTGCATTCCTTGATTAAATCCTAGTTGATCATGATGTATTTTTTTTTTATTGTTGTTGTTGATTTTTTAACATACAGAAAAGTGTAGTTAAAGTGTAAAGCTTTTAGTTCTGATTTGGGTGGGCATTTGTTTCCCTAAGAAAAGGTCTTTGTTTTTTCATTTTACTTACTGCTTATAGGTCTACTCAATTTTTAATGTCTTACCAATTTGGATTTTTGTATTTCTTTACAATTTTCTCATTTTCATCTATGTGTTCAGGTTTGTTAACATAGTTTGTAGTCATTTCCTTTTTTACTTTGTTTATTGTTTACATCTTCTCATTTTCCTGATCAGTCTTATACAGTAATTTTTCCAATGAACCAGCATTTGGTTTTGTCAGTCTTCTTTTTTTCACATATTTCTGACTTTATTACTATTTTTCTTTTCTTGAGTGTTTTCTGGTTTTTCATTTTTTAGATCATTGAATTGAATGCTTGCTCTTTCATTGTTAATCTGTCTCATTGTCAGTCTCTCTTCCTGAAAGTGATTTCAAATCTATAATTTTTTAAACTCAGTACTTCTTTCTTTAGCTGTGTTCCTAGATTCAGACATCATGATATTATCACCTGTCTGTTCCAAATATCTTCTCATTTCCTTTTTTAACCCAAGAGTTATCCTTTCTGTGCCCTCAGTTTTAAGGCTGTGTTTGGAGCATATTAATAATAGTCATGATATTTATATTTTCTTTATTCATTGTTCTTATCTTTTGGAGGGTAGTCCCCTTGTAATACAGGCTTCCCCAACTAGGTGTCCTAGGAGACAATCATCATGAGTGTCCCAGCTAGCATTCTTGTGAGAGGCTGCATTCGGCTTCAGTGAATTTTTGCGGAAGAGTCTTTCAGTGCATTTGCCCATTTCATGATGGGTGACTTACGAGCACACCTGCCCACACAGTGCTGAGTGTTCAGCAGTTTTTGACCCCAAATGGCCTGACCCCTCTGTACTGCTCTCCCTATTCACCTGATCTCACCCAAGCAATATTTTTTGTTTCCCTGGATGAAAAACGTCCTCAAAAGAAAATGTTTTGCCAACGTGGAAGAGGTGAAACCAAAAACGGCAGAAGCACTAAAAGGCATCAAAATGGGTGAGTTCAAAAACTGTTTTGATAGTCGAAAAAGCATCTCGGTAGGTGTATTGCATCCAAAGTCCTTTGAAGGTGACTGAGTTTAAACATGTAAGAATAAATACACAGTGTTTTATACGTAAATTCCAGGGTCTTTTGGCTCCCCCTCATATAATCTCCTGCCTGTTTTCTTTCTTGCATCGAATTCTGTTTTATCAGGTACTATAAATGTTGCTTCCCCAGTTTCTTTGAGTTACTATTTGCCTGATTTTTTCATCACTTTTACCCTGTAATTGTTAGATTTAGAAAAACTTATATTGAGAATCTTTGGAATTTTTTTTTTTTTGCATTTATGTCATTGAAGGTGCATAGATTCCCATTTTATTCGTTATGTTATAATCAGATACTCTTCATTATTTATTTTGATACTCAAATCATGCTATATTTTAGTCCATGGAAGCCTCTTCTAGGTGGCTCTTATGTCTTTCTGATGTGTTTCCATTATTATTAACTTTTTTTAGCGTTTCTTCACTTAAAGGCAGTGTATTCCAGGATTTTGTTGTACTTCCCTGCCTGATCTTGGAATCAGCCATTTCTCCGTAAAGCCATAATACCTTAGTGCTTGGTGAGCTCATTGCTGCTAGAGTAAAATTGCCTGTGTCCTCACAGTGGGTAATCAATCTACAAACATACTACATTCATGTAACTGTAGACATCTATAGCCATGTGCATATGTGTGTACAGATATATTTGTTGTCTATTTGTTCAATCTTCTTAGTTCATTTCAATTCTCCCAATTTCAGTTTTCTCTCTAACCTCAGGCTTCCCTCTAACCGTCCCCCTTCCCACTTTCATAAATCTTTTCTCAAAGAGTAAGAAACATGGCTCCCGTTATCCTCAATATATGTATGTACTTTCTCAATCCGTTAACTTGGTTGCACAGTATAATCAGTCTCCCAACCATTCCAGCCACTCATTGCCCCCCTTGTTCTGTTGCAAGGCATGGCCATCTCGCTGGGTACGGGCTCCAGGCCCTCACCTCCTCAAAGGGCAGTGTCCACACAGAGAGGGCAAGTGGAGATGGGAAGGGAGGAGTGAGAATCTGCCATTAAGGGCCGGGCTCGGTGGCTCAGCCTGTAATCCCAGCACTTTGGGAGGCTGAGGTGGTGGATTACCTGAGTCCGCAGGTTCGAGACCAGCCCAGGCAACATGGCGAGACCTCGTCTCTACAGCAAACCAAAAAAAAAAAAAAGAGAGAGAGAGAGAATCTGTCGTTAAGTTTAAGACATTTGCATTCATTTTAACTATTGTCAGAACTTATTTCTGCTGTTTTTCTCACAGTTTCTATGTATTGTACTTTTTGGTTTTATTCCCTTGCTTTCCATTGAGTAACAAGTTTTATCTGTTTAAAAGTAATGCTTTTTTATTTATTTACTTTTAAAAAATTTTTATATTTGAGTTGAAGTCTCACTCTGTCGCCCAGGCTGGAGGGCAGTGACATGCTCACAGCCACCACAGCCTCTACCTTCTGGACTCAGGTGATCCTTCTGCCTTAGCCTTCTGAATAACTGTAACCACAGGCGTGTGCCACCACACCTGGCTAGTGTGTTATATTTATTATAGAGATGAGGTCTCGCCAAGTTGCCCAGGCTAGTCTCGAACCCCTCCCTGGGCTCAGGCAGTCTTCTCACCTCTGCTTCCCAAAGTGGCAGGATTACAGGCATGAGCCATCGCACCCGACCTCTTTTATTTTTATTGATATTATACTTAGTAGTGATTATGTTTGTTTGCCCCTATTAGTTTCTTTAACTTGCCACCTAAATCTTCTTTCTAGTAAGACTTTATTATACTTTTTTTTAAAGGTTAGAGTCTCACTTTGTCACCCAGACGAGAGGGCAGTGACACGATCACAGCTACCACAGCCTCCAGCTTCTGGACTCAAATGATTGATCCTCCTCAGCCTCCTGAGTAGTTGGGACTACAGGCATGTGTCACCATGCCCGGCTAATTTAAAAAACTTTTTCTTTTTTTGTAGAGACAAGGTCTCACTGTTTCCCAGGCTGGTCTCAAACACCTGAACTCCAACAGTTCTCTCACCTTGACCTCCCAGAGTCCTGGGATTACAAGCATGAGCCACTGTGCCTGGCGACTTCATTATACTCTTATATGCCTTTGGTCTTGCCCACCCTTACCATGTTGATATTTTTAACAATATACTTCAAACATATTGTTCAAGTATTCTTTTTTTTAAAGTTAGCTCTGTTTCATATTACAGACTTGGCCAAAGTATTTGTTCTCTGTCATTTCCTATCTCTCTTCTCATCTAAATTAATTTTTTTGTATTTGACCACTTTCAAGAATATTTTCTCTCAGCCTGTAATCCCAGCACTTTGGGAGGCCAAGGCGAGTGAATTACCTGAGCCCGCGGGTTCGAGACTCACCAGGGCAACTTGGCGAGACCTCATCTCTACAATAAATCAAAAATTAGCTGGGCGTGGTAGCACGCACCTATAGTTCCGGCTACTTGGAAGGCTGAGGCAGAAGAATCGCCGGAACCTGGCAGGTCGAGGCTGCGGTGGTCGGGAGCATGCCACTGCCCTCTGTCCTGGGCGACAGAGTGAGACTCCAACTCAATATTTTCTAAGTGGGTCTTTTGTGAAAAAGTTTCTGAATCCTTATGCCCCCGAGAATATTTTTATTACACTCATGTTTAAAGGAGTTTGTCTTAGTATAAATTTTGAGGTCAAAGTTCTTTCCTCCAACACTTTGAAAACATTGTCTTTCACTGCAGTGTTTCTGGTTGTATTTTTTCTCATTATTCTAGGAGTCCTTTCATCTTTTTTTTAATTTTGGGAAATTTATTCTCATTTCTTCAAATATTTCCTCTACATTTTTTCCTTTCCTTCTAGGACTCCCACTGTTGGAATTTGGCACTTCTCCACCCCTGGACTGCTGTGTGTGTGTGTGTGTGTGTGTGTGTGTGTGTGTGTGTGTGTGTGTGTGTGTGTCCCCGTGTTTTCACTTTTTTCTGCTGCTTTTTGTAAAGGCCCTCAGTGTGACGCTCTGGCCCACAGCGTGGTTTTGAGCTGTGTCTGTCCTTCTGCCCCATCTCTTATATTTTTCACGCTTAATATTTCTACTTGGTTCTTGCTCCTGTTTCAGATTGAGTATATTTATTTCCCTGTCTTTATTTTGCTTTATCTTGAATTCTTGTTTAGTTTGCTGTCTTTGGGGGCAGGAAGTTGGACTCCTCAGGTAGCATTTGGCTATTTTAGCCTGTGAGCTCATGTTCCAATAGCACCAACTTCTCTTTGTGGTAGTCGCTATTGGTGAAACCCAAAAGCCAGGCTCTATCCTGTCCCTCCCTCCCAGTGAGTTTAAGAAGTTCACGACCTCACAGTTCTGTTGACCACTCCACCAGCAACTGCTCTTAGGTTCACCTTCACATCTTAAGGAGATATCAGCAGCGCTGGGAGGAGACACAGCTCCTAGTTGTCACCTCCCAGCCCTGGAGCTTTGGAAGGAACAAGGGCTGGGAATTTTCACCCTAAGCGCAGCTGCCCAGCCCACACCCCTCTTTTCACACCAGTAGAGCTTTTAGACTGCCCCGAGAGTGTACCACTGACACCAGTGACTTGACCAATTGTCCCATGTCCAGCAAGAGCAGACATCTCCCGGATGCCTCCTCTTCCTGTGTGTAATAATCTTAAGTCTCCGAGGGGATTTTTAAATGATTTAGGGAATGTTGGAATTTGCTTTGGTTTTGTTTTGGCTTTTGGTAGTGGTGCTTCAGATTTTTTTTTTTCCTAGAGTTGATTTTTGGGAGAAGGAACTAGTAGCCTATTCCAGTTCATTGTCTTAATAAGAACCAAAACCCTTGTATAAATTCCAGTGTCCTTTTATTATTTTTATTTTTGAGCCTGCGTCTCCCTCTGTTTCCCAGGCTGGAGGGCAGTGGCATGCTCATGGCCACCACAGCCTCAACCTGCTGGACTCTGGTGATCCTTCCACCTCAGCCTTCCAAGTAGCTGGAACTACAGGTGGGTGCCACCACGCCCAGCTAATTTTTCTTGATTTATTGTAGAGATGAGGTCTCGCCAAGTTGCCCAGGCTGGACTCGAGCCTGTGGACTCAAGCAATCCTCTCACCTTGGCCTCCCAAAGTGCTGGGATTATAGGTGTGAGCCACCGTACCTAGCCTGTTCTTTTATTTTTAATGTATGTTATATTTTAGGTGTCTCTTGTGAACAGAGATCTACAATTAAACCCAATCCGTTAACTTCCGTTTGGTGGTGGTGGTTTTGTCATTGTTGTTTTAACAGTCTGAAAACCTCTGCCTATTAAGTGGTCACAGTTTTTTTTTTTTTGAGTTGGAGTCTCACTCGTTCGCCCAGACTGGAGTGCAGTGGCCGCTCCTGGCCACCGCAGCCTCGCCTGCTGGTCTCTGGTGATCCTTCCACCTCAGCCTTCCGAGTAGCCAGAATTACAGGCATGTGCTACCACGCCCGACTGATTTTTTTTTTTTTGATTTATTGTAGAGATGAGGTCTTGCTGCCCAGGCGGGTCTCG